>NC_135801.1:31058550-31358550 GCF_964213995.1 Mustelus asterias | reverse complement strand
TTTATCTTTTAAAAAGCATTTAGATAGTTACATGGGTACGATGGGTATAGAGGGATATGGGCCAAATGTGAGCAATTGGGATTAGTTTAGGGTTTTTTTTTTAAAAAGGGCGGCATGGACAAGTTGGGCCGAAGGGCCTGTTTCCATGCTGTAAACCTCTATGACTCTATAACTACAGACCTCCACCCTCCTGGGGAATATACCTGCCTAACAAGACTCATTTCATTAGTCTTTCTTTTATAGCAAGTTCCCTCCATAGACTCTTGAGGGCAGAGGAGGCAAGTGTAATAGTGTACATGGGAGGCATGACAAGGAGCAATGTCTCCATGCGCAGCCATGCAATAGGGGGAGAAAGATCCATCCTTGGTTCCCCCTGGAAGTGGTGGAGTGCATGCAACTATCACAACAACGAACAGCAAGAATGAATCCTGGAGACTTCCAATCAGTGCAAATTAATATATCTATTACAAGTGTCAAAGCTATGTATAACAATTGTACACCCATGCCTTTGGTGTTAATTCTTCCTCACTCTACCACTTGATCTGCATGCATTCCTGGCATCTGCAGCTGGGTGGAGGCAGCCTGCTGACTGCCATTCTGTGATTATTCTATTTAAGTCTATAAGGAATACTGCTTAAATTGGAACTGATTGAGATAGGATAGCAGTTGAGAATTCTATCTTGTCATGTTTAACTATTTCTTTATTAAAAATTAAGCTAAAACATTTGTTGCATTTAAACTATATTGTTAAAATAAAGTTTGTTTTGATAAAAGCATCCTAATGTGTCAACAGAATCATACCTTATCCTCACACTGCTGCCAAAAGATAAAATTAATTGGGTCTAGTCTAACGTCATGAAAGATCTTGGGGTTTCTGATCTGATCCCTAACAATTCCCTCTTATCTGTGAAGGTGTTTGCTGGTGTCCTCTGGAAGTCCTGGGCCTGGAGGGCTGAGGCCTTCTTTGGGTGTTAAGAGCAGGTCCACCCTCTGAAACCTCAGAAGTGTGAGCTAATGCGGAGGGAATTAGGAATGCCAGGAAACCCTTGGATGTTCCTGGGTGGATGTCTCCAGGGTAAGCCCGACACTCCTCCACACTTTGGGTGCCCAAGGGACATCCCCTCATTCAGGAGAAGGGGCACCTGGGGCAGGCCAAAGTGCTCTGTCTGTCCCTCCCTCCCCCCCACCCCTCCCTCCTCTCATAGCCACTGCAGAAGCTCACCCATGGCTAGTGAAGTGCAGTTCTGAGCACATATCCAGCAAGAACCTGGACCAAGGTCTCCATGACATCTGCTATCCTCCCCAAGGATGTGCTTGCATCCCGGAGCCACAACGCCAGATAGCACACAGACCCAATTCTCCAACTCTTGTGTGCTCTGTTGAGTCTCTTGACATTGCCTTATGTCCCCTTATGTCTTTGATACTCTAGCATCTCTTCCATGGCCGCTTCCAGAGACTCATAATCTGACTCAGACTTAGCAGGTGCCTCTTCTCCAGCAGTCCCCCAGGTGCCAGAGACCTTGGCTCTCACAGCCTCAACTGGTGCGGACACCTGTCTGAGGTGACCACTAGGTGTGAACCCAAGCCAGATATATAACCCACCAAGGTGCAAGCCTTTGAGCTGGTGGAGGGTACAGGTGAACTCTAGTTCTATGGTGTGAAGTCCTTCCAAAGTGTCCTGGGGACTTGGCCTTAGTGCCGATGTGGAAGCCGGCCTCCCCCTTCTCCTGCAGGCACATGGATTGGAATTGAGTGAACTGTGTAAGTTGGCTCAAACATAGCACTCATGAACCGTTTGATTTTTTAATGTTCTTGGAATTGCATGGTTCCTTGCTCGATGATTGGGGAAGGCTGACCTCACTGTCGGCATGGTCATGATCCTTCCCTGACAATTCGGAGCCTGCTGCTCAGATTGAGTGAGGAGCCTGAGGTCAGGCATCTCTTCTTCTTCTTCCCACCTTCCTTTCCTAATACAGGGCTGTGTCTTCGCTGGCTAGGTCAAAATCTGCAGTTGCCTCGCTAACGTAGAATTTTATAGAGTCTCCGTAGTGCTGAAGGAGGCCATTCGGCCCATCAGGTCTGTAACTAAATCTTAACAAGGCCCACCTGCGCCCCATCTCCGTAACCCCATGCATTTTACCCCGCTGATTCCCCAATATACACACTAAAGGGCAATTTAGCATGGCCAACCACCTAACCTGCACATCTTTGGACATTGGGAGGAAACTGGAGCACCCAGAGAAAACCCACATAGACACGGGGAGAATGTGCAAACTCCACATACACAGTCACAAACTCCGCACAGAAGGCCAGAATTGAACCATGGCTCTGAGGCTGCAATGCTGACCACTGTGCCACCATGCCGCTCATACACCACAATAAGACAACAACCCACCATCTCAAGGGCATTTGGGGATGGGCAACAGAAATTCTGGTCTTGACAGGACACCCACATCCCATGACAAAAACACAAAGTTATTGGTGATGTGAGTGGGTTGATAAGAGGGTTCACTTACACTAGCTGGGCAGATGGGTTCATTTATCTGTTTCCTGTACTGTAGGGCAGTCCTGCTCTGAACCCCAATGGCGCTGACCATCCTGGTAACCTCTCAGGCTGCTGTTATCAGTCAGGTAGACCTCCTATTGCCACACTTGGGAACAGGCATTTCCTCAACATCTAGAAGGCGATGCCCTAGGGAGACATTGCTGAAGCATTGGGCAGAGGCTTGCCACTTTCTGTTGCTAATCTTTGTCCAGGTTCCCGGCCCATTAATGATTCGCTGATGGATAGCCATTTAAATATGGCACTCAAGACTCGACAAACCACACGCATGCATAAATAATTAGGTGAGGATACAAAATCAGATGAATCCCCGGGACCTGATGGTCTACACCCCTGAGTTCTAAAAGAGATAGCTACAATTTTCCAAAATTTCTTAGATTTGGGAAGGGTCCCTTTAGATTGGAAGCTGAAAATGAAAAGAAAGGGAGAGAGAAAACAGAACAACAGGTTAGTTGAGCAAATGCTGAAATCTATTATCAAAGGAGGTGGTGTAACAGTGCACTTACATGAAGCATAATATGATTGGAATAAGTCAACATGATTTTACTAAAAGGAAATGCTGTTTGACGAATTTATTAGTTTTGTGAGGATGTAGCAAAGTGGGGTAGAAAACAGGAGCCAGTAGATGTAATATGTCTGGATGTCCAGAACTTGTTTGATAAGGTGCCACACAAAAGCTTAATGGACAAGTACTCATGGAGCTGGGAGTAAATATTAGCATGGATAGAGGATTGGTTAATGGCTAGGAAGAGAGTGGGCATAAAACAGGGAATTTTCAAGTTGACAGGCAGCAAAAAGTCGCAAGGATCATTGTTGGCTCCTCAGCTATTTACAATCTATTAATTACTTGGATGAAGAGACTAATAATATCTAAATTTGCTGATGAAACAAAGCTAGATCGAAAGGTAAGCTGGAGGGAGGGCACAGACAAATGAGTGGTCAACAAGTTGGCAGATGGAGTAAAATGTAGGGAAGAGTGAATTTATTCACTTTGGTTGTAAGAATAGAAAAGCAAAATATTTTTTAAAAATGTGTGAAGCTTGATGTTCAAAGGGACTTGGGTGTGTTCATACAAGGAATGCGGCAAATTAGCTCGCAGAAAGCAATTAGGAAATGAAATGGCATGTTGGCCTTTATTAAAAGAAGATTGGAGTACAGGAATAAACTGTTGCTGCAATGCTACAGGATTTTGATGAAACCACATTTGGAGTACCGTGTGCAGTTTTGGTCTCCACATTTGCTAAAAGATGCATTTGCATTGTAGATGGTACAACGAAGGTTCACTAGATAATTCCCAAGATTGCAAAGATTGTCCTATGATGAGAGACTGAGTAAATTGGACCTATATTGTCTGGAGTTTAGAATAATGAGATGCTCTTTCATTTAAAGATGCACAATTCAGAAGGGGCTTGATAGGGTAGATGCTCAGAGATTGTGTTCGCTGGTTGGAGAATTTCAAACACGGGGTCGCAATCTCTGAGGGGCATATCATTTAGGGCTGAGATGAGAAATTACTTCATTGGTAGTTGTGAATCTTTATAATGCTCTACCTCAGAGGGCTGTGGTTGCTCCATCGTTGAATACATTTAAGGCTGGGATAAACAGATTTTTGGTATCTTGGGGATAGAGGGATATGGCGAGCAGGCAAGAAAGTAGAGTTGAAAGCCCAGCCATGATCATATTGAATGGTAGAGTAGGCTCAACGGGCCATATGGTCTACTCCTGTTTCTTGTGTTCATGTATTGAAGGTACATAGGATTATTGGAACAAAGACGCGTTGATTGTGATATTTTGCTGAGCATGGCAGCATTTCATCTTTCCCCAGTAATTAAAGATAGTAATTGTTCTGTCCTTCCCTAATTGTGGTTTCTAATGATTTCTATGGGGCTGATTGTAGTCTCATTAATCCTAAATGGGCAGCTAGATCCAATTATCAAATTTGAGCCGATATTGTGAAGTTTTAAAAAAGAGATCTGTGTTTATATATTGTTTTTCACTATCATAGGACAAACTAAAACGATTTACCGCCATATCATTAATTTTGGAGTATAGTGCTGTGATAGAAAATGCAGTCATTGATTTGCACACAGCAAACTCCCACAAAGAGCAACATGATAATATCCAGATAATGTACTTCTATGATACTGATTTGAAGGATAAAAATTGGCCAGAATACGAGGGATAACTCTCCTGCTCTTCAAAGTAGTGGCATGGTATAATTTACATCCACCTGATAGGGCAGATAGGACCTTTCTTTAATGATTAATCTGAAAGACAGATTCCCAACAGCATCGCACGCCCTCAGAACTGCACTGGATTGTAAACCTTAATTTTTATGCTCAGACCAGAGAGCTCCCAATTGAACCACAAGTGAGTCCAAAAGTTGGGACCAACCAACATCCTCTATTTGAAATGGCTTTGCTTGGTTCTGTTGTCCTCACATGATTTAAAACACTGATCGGTATTGAAGTGTCTGTTGTGAATGCATGAAGCATGACAATATCTCTGAAATGCTGGAATGCGTGCCAATGTATAGTACTTAAAACATGGAAAAGGAGAGAGGTTGAGTAATAATCAGTGCACTGGAGTAGATAATTGTGAATCCAGTCTTCACTCTGCTGATTTGATTTGAGCTTAAGATGGAAGGGAGCGAATACATGGAAGGGAGCAAATACATGCTGTAGAATCCATTCACAGTGACTAAAGAAATTTGGCAACTCTCTACTACAACTCTCATCAACTTCTACGTATGCACCATTGAAAGCATTCTTTCTGGTTGTATCACAGCTTGGTATGGCTCCTGCTCTGTCCAAGACTGCAAGAAACTACAAAGGGTCGTGAATGAAGCCCAATCCATCACTTAAACCAGCCTCCCATCCATTGATATTTCTACACTTCCCGCTGCCTCGGAAAAGCAGTCAGCATAATCAAAGACCTCACACATTCAGGACATACTCTCTTCCACCTTCTTCCATCAGGAAAAAGGTACAAAAGTCTGAAATCACATACCAACCGACTCAAAAACAGCTTTTTCCCTGCTGCCCATCAGACTTTTGAATGGACCTACCTCACATTAAGTTGAGCTTTCTCTATACCCCAACTATGACTGTAACACCACATTCTCCACTCCTTTCATTCTCAATGTACGGTATGCTTTGTATGTTGTGCAAGAAACAATACTTTTCACTATACTAATACTAAAGCTGTTGAAAATTAGCCCTTGTATTTTTACATCTTCTCCACGTTGGTGGTAACCTTTGAGAGTAGTTCACCTTTTGTACCCAATTCCACAGAAAAGCAAAGGTTCTGTCCATATTACTGCTCATGCAGTGACAAAGAAAATTAACCCTCTGTGTTTTTAATATTGCGTGCTAAAATGTTTTGCTTTCTCCCACAGGGTGTGTTACCAAACCAGAAGAATACTCCTGTTTATGTGTCATTTCTGATTGCTCAATGTGTGACCTCGTTTTCTGGGATACTATCTTATCCTTTTGATACTGTAAGAAGACGCATGATGATGCAGGTTTGTACTAGAATTTGAAGTTTATTCTTGGATTCTAAGTTGTGCAGAATACAAACTGTATCCTCATTTGGTTTGAATTAATGAATATGGATTAACATTCAACTTCCATCTACAATTGGAAGGTGGCAGAGATTTAATTTCACTAGATATGCTTTGCATTTTTGGACATCCCTCTGCACCCTGCTGTATCCAGTGTCATTTTGAGACAGGTTTTGGTTGATTTTCCATCAGCTTACTCAGACAGATTTAGCTACCATTCTTGGAATCCTAAACCAGAAACTAAATATGGACTAACATTGTTAACATCGAGAGAGTTTCAGCAACTGTACACTGAATGTTTTGGACATGGATGCTTGAATAGTAATCAGGAACTTACTGTACTGTGTACAATACCTGTAGATTTTAATCAGAAACATTACGGTGTCTTATAGAACATAACTGAGAGCTAGAAGAGGTGATAATGGAAAACTTTAAGGAGCAGTAGCATTGATTATAGACAGTATATACTTCATGCTGACAAGAACTCTGATTTAGCCGGTGCAGTATTCACTGCTGCCTCATAACGCCAGGCACCTGGGTTCGATTCCAGCCTTGGGTGACTGTGTGGAGTTTGCATATTCTCCCTGTGTGTGCGTGGGTTTCCTCCCAGTGCTCCGGTTTCCTCCCACAGTTCAAAGATGTGCAGGTTAGGTGGATTGGCCATGCTAAATTGCTGCTTAGTGTCCCAAGATGTGGAGGTTAGGGGAAATATACATAGGGTTATAGGAATGGGGCCTGGGTGGAATGCTCTGTCAGAGAGTTGGTGCAGACTTGATGGGCCGAATGGCCTCCTGTTGGGATTATATGAAAAAGTCAGTTATACGGCAGAGCATATTGGACAGAGAAGGCAACAGCAATATGGAAATAAAACTCACCAGAATTTCTGGGTGACATTTGTTGGTACATTTAATTGTTCCAGTGAACAACCATGAAAATAAAGAAGCAGAATTTTGTCTTTCATTTTAGGGATATTCCCCTCAGACTTCGTAATAGTTTGGTCAGGGCTATTTCAGTTTAGTTTCAGAAACTCACCTTGCAAAACAACCATTGACTGCCTGTAAGAGAGAATTAGGGTGATTATAGGTCTTCTGACAGGTAAACCTATACCCAGATTTCCACCGAGTCAGCTTAATTCAGGAGTCCTTTAATAATGGTTGGGACATGCTTCCGGGATTCCTGCCCTCATCCCTATTTCTGACAGTTTTGGCCAGCGCAGGATAAGGGCGCGGGCCCTCACGCAACATGCCCACCATTGTCAATTCCATTGCAGGATGGGGTGGGCAGTTCAAACTTGCCTGCAATTTTTCTGGGGTCGGGCCCCTTCTGTAAAATAGATATGGTTCACAACCTCTCAAGAGGAGCCATCAACCATGAGGGAAACCCACTCCCGAGTTATCAACCAGGCATTCAACATTCATATTTTTCACTTCATACTAATACATGTGACATTAATAAATCAAATCAAATCAAAATCCTATTGGAATACATTGGCCTTCTTCCCTTCTCATAAAACTGCCAATCATCAATCACAGCCATTTAATGGCTGTGATTGATGATTGACAGGTTTATGAGAAGGGAAGAAGGCCAATGTATTCCAATAGGATTTTGATTTGGTTTATTATTGTCATAGTATCAATTTCAAAAAGCTTTTATCCACTTTGGACTTCTTAATCTTGGGTCACTAACCACACAAACCACATCAAAGAAACAAATAATATTACAAGGTGTTAGAGATGTCAATCAAACCAAGCTTTCACTCACCTGCAGTATGAACTTTGCCAACTGAGCTGAGTGCATTTAGAGTCATAGAGGTTTACAGCATGGAAACAGGCCCTTCGGCCCAACTTGTCCATGCCGCTCTTTTTTTTAAACCCCTAAGATAATCCCAATTGCCCACATTTGGCCCATATCGCTCTATACCCATCTTATCCATGTAACTATCTAAATGCTTTTTAAAAGACAAAATTGTACCCGCCTCTACTACTACCTCTGGCAGCTTGTTCCAGACACCACCCTCTGTGTGAAAAAATTGCTCCTCTGGACACTTTTGTATCTCTCCCCTCTCACCTTAAACCTATATAGAACATAGAACTGTACAGCACAGTATAGGCCCTTCGGCCCTCGATGTTGTGTCGAGCTTTGTCCGAAACCAAGATAAAGCTATCCCACTCCCTATCATTCTGGTATGCCCTCTAGTTTTAGACTCCCCTACCTTTGGGAAACGTTATTGACTATCTACCTGATCTATGCCCCTCATTATTTTATAGACCTCTATAAGGTCACTCCTCAGCCTCCTACGCGCCAGAGAAAAAAGTCCCAGTCTATCCAGCCTCTTCTTATAACTCAAACCATCAAGTCCCGGTAGCATCCTAGTAAATCTTTTCTGCACTCCTGTTTAATAATATCCTTTCTATAATAGGGTGACCAGAACTGCACACAGTATTCCAAGTGTGGCCTTACCAATGTCTTGTACAACTTCAACAAGACGTCCCAACTCCTGTATTCAATGTTCTGACCAATAAAACTCTGTCCACCTGTGACTCCACTTTCAAGGAGCTATGAATATGTACCCCTAGATCTCTTTGTTCTGTAACTCTCCCCAATGCCCTGCCATTAACTGAATAAGTCCTGCCCTGGTTCAATCTACCAAAATGCATTACCTCGCATTTGTCCAAGTTAAATTCCATCTGCCATTCGTCAGCCCACTGGCCCAATTGATCAAGATCCTGTTGCAATCGGAGATAACTTTCCTCACTGTCCGCTATGCCACCAATCTTGGTGTCATCTGCAAACTTACTAACCATGCCTCCTATATTCTCGTCCAAATCATTAATATAAATGACAAATAACAGTGGACCCAGCACTGATCCCTGAGGCACACCGCTGGTCACAGGCCTCCAGTTTGAAAAACAACCTCTACAACCACCCTCTGGCTTCTGTCAAGAAACCAATTTTGTATCCATTTAGATACCTCACCCTGGATCCAGTCAGTCATTCATATTGAGGCCCATTGGGACCAAATTGGCCAGATGTAATAACCAAAATGGTAATGATTAACCTTAAGTTTATGGCCTGAAGAAGCAATCAAATGGGAATGTAGGACAGAAGTATACCATTCAGTCCCTTAAGTTTTTTGTACTGTTTAATGAGATTGTAAATGATCTGCAACCTAACTCCATGTGCACCTTGGGCCATAGCCCTTAATACCTTTGGTCCACAAAAATCATCATAAATTTAAAATCAAGTATTTACTGTAAAGACTTGATTACCTGCAAAGACTTGCATTCCAACCATTATCTTGCAATTGTGCCTCTGCCTATATGTACCGTGTTTGAGAACCCATCTCTCCACTCACCTGATGAAGGAGCAGCACCCCAAAAACTCGTGATTCCAAATAAACCTGTTGGACTTTAACCTGGTGTTGAGACTTCTTTGAATTTGGTTTGATGTTCGCTCCTGGAAGGTTTTGCTCTCAATGAAGATTAAAGAATGAAGAGTCATATTAGACACAAAATGTTAATTCTGTTTCTCTCTCCACGGGTACTGCCAGACCTGCTGAGTTTTTCCAGTATTTTCTGCTTTGACTGTATTTAATTTCCTAACTAGGTCAATAATTTGCATTCAATTCCACGAGCTTCAACTTTAGCTGACAGTCTTTTATGAGAAACCTTATTAAATTTCTGGAAGTTCATAGAAATAACATCCATGGACATTCATTTCTTTACTCACCTTTTCAACAGCTTCACTTGGATTTGTCAGACATACCCTACTATTTACATATCCACACTGGCTTTCTATGATCAGCTGAAAATGTTCAAGATATTCACCCACTCTATCTTTAATTACATACTCTAGCAATTTCTATGTTGCGGAGAGTGATGTGAAGAGAGTAGCTGTAGAGATTTATGGAGTGAGTTACCTATTTCTACCCCACCATTATTTTAACATATCCAGAAGAGTTTTCATGTTCCTAGTTAATACTTGTTCAATTTCACCTTATGTATTGCGATCTGAGCATAATATCAAAGTTGCCAAAATCTTTACAAAAACAATTTACAATAATATTAATGCCGAAGCACAATATTAAGCTAAAGTAAAAAGAAAGTTCTTAAAACTTTTAAAGCAGTAAAGATTTTAATTTTTTATCCTTCTGATCCAAACTCTGTATTTAAAGATGAAAACAAGTTTTAAAAATAGATTCTATTGTTTACAAATCAGCTTTTAAAACAGTTGAAAGCCTTGACTTGGAAAATTGTTGCATTATATCAGAAATATCAAATCGTTCTTTTGTTGTAAAATCTCAAACTTAAAATGTGAATTTGTGATAAATTATTAAGATATCAAAGCAGTAAGTGACATGAATTACAGTTCTTAAAACACCAGGGAACAGGACAGTAGTAGGGGGGAGAAAAATCACTAAGTGGTTGTTAGGTGGCATGGTGGCACAGTGGTTAGCACTGCTGCCTCACAGCACCAGGGGCCAAGTTTGATTCCAGCCTTGGTTGACTGTGTGGAGTTTGCATATTCTCTCTGTGTCTGCAGGGGTTTCCTCTGGGTGCTCTGGTTTCCCCCCACAGTCCAAAGATGTGCAAGTTAGGTGGATTAGTCATGGTAAATGCATGGAGATAGGGGTGGGCCTGGTTATATGCTCTGAGAGTCTGTACAAACTCAATGGGCCAAATGGCCTCCTTCTGCACTGTAGGGATTCTAAGGTTCTAAGTAAAATAATTAACCATATTCTTTGTGGGAATGTCATTTGTAATGTGGACACCTGAGACAGGACACATCCAGGGATCGTGATGGGACATTGTCTGTAAGGTATCATTCTGGAGTATCACTATGTCTTGCTGTTTGGCAGCTCTCTCAATTTCAGACACAAGCCCCTAGATGTTAGTAAGGAGGATTTTGCAAGGTCAATAGGTGTGCCGTTGTCGTTTCTGGTGCCTAGATTGATGCCAGGTTATCCACTCGGTTTCATTCATTTCTGACTTTTCTTAATGGTTTTGATACAACCGAGTGGCTTGATAGGCTATTTCAGAGGACATTTTTAAGAGAGAATCAAATTCTGAGAGTCTGGAGTCACAATCACACAAGCAAACCTGATGGGTTTTTGCAACAATCGACAATTTCATGGTCATCATTACTGAGATTAGCTGTTTTAAAATTCCAGATTTACGAATTTAAATTCCAACAGTTGCCATAGTGAGATTTGAACCTGTATCCTCAGTGCATTAGCCTAGTGTGTTGACATTACCACTATGCTACCACATCCCCCAAGAAAGCTTTCTGCTGGTTACTACCTATTGCACTCCCATCCTGCACGTCACCACCCCAAAGCTGATGAATTAGTATTGCACTATGTTGAACACTACTTGGATGGGTGGATGGAAAAGACATAGAATGTACTCTGGGTAAGATACTTCAAAGTCCATCACCTAGAGTGGAGCAGTCGTACCAATACTGACCAAGTTGGCTAAGTCATAAAGGACTTGGCTGCTAGAGTGGAGCTGCGGCAGCTAGTGAGTGAAGCAACAAAAGAAAAAGCCTCTTTGACAATTTACCTGTCACAGATACATTTCTGCACGACAATTTTGACAGGAGTATCCACCGCACAGTCCTTCTGATGACAAAGTCACCTTCTTTGAAATCTATTCCATTTAGCAGAGGAGGATATAAACGGAGGAGGATATCCTCAATTCAAAGAACTATTCTAGTAACTCAAAACTGGGTATCCATGAGGCACTGTGGGTCATCAGTAGCAGCAAAATTCTATTCAGCCACACACTAACCTCATAGCCCGGCATATAACCCACTGTACCATTACCAACAATGATGTGGAGATGCTGGCGTCGGACTGCGGTAAGCACAGTAAGAAGTCTCACAACACCAGGTTAAAGTCCAACAGGTTTATTTGGTAACACAAGCCACAAGTTTCCTGAGCATTGCCCCTTCATCAGGTGAGTGAGAGTTGTGTTCACAAACAGGGCATATATAGACACAAACTCAATTTACAAGATAATGGTTGGAATGCGAGTCTTAACAGGTAATCAAGTCTTAAAGGTACAGACAATGTGCGTGGAGAGAAGGTTAAGCCCAGGTTAAAGAGATGTATATTGTCTCCAGCCAGGACAGTTAGTGAGATTTTGCAAACGCAGGCAAGTTGTGGGGGTTACAGAAAGTGTGACATGAACCCAAGATCCCGGTTGAGGCCATCCTCATGTGTGCGGAACTTGGCTATCAGTTTCTTCCCAGCCATTAGTCTCCCCAATGTACCATGCCTCGGGACATCCTTTCCTGCAGCGAATCAGGTAGACAATGGCCGAGTTGCAAGAGTATGTACCGTGTACCTGGTGGATGGTGGCATCCGTGTCGATGATCCGGCATGTCTTGCAGAGGTTGCTGTGGCAGGGTTGTGTGGTGTCGAGGTCACTGTTCTCCAGAAGACTGGGTAGTTTGCTGCGGACAATGGTCTGTTTGAGGTTGTGCGGTTGTTTGAAGGCAAGAAGTGGGGGTTTGGGGATGACCTTGGCGAGATGTTCGTCTTCATCGATGACATGTTGAAGGCGCCGGAGAAAATGCCGTAGCTTCTCCGCTCCGGGGAAATACTGGATGACGAAGGGTACTCTGCCCGCTGTGTCCTGTGTTTGTCTTCTGAGGAGGTCAGTGCGATTTTTCGCTGTGGCGCGTCGGAACTGTTGATCGATGAGTTGAGTGCCATATCCTGTTCTTATGAGTGCATCTTTCAGCGTCTGGAGGTGTCTGTTGCGATCCTCCTTATCTGAGCAGATCCTGTGTATACAGAGGGCTTGTCCGTAGGGGATGGCTTCTTTAACGTGTTTAGGGTGGAAGCTGGAGAAGTGGAGCATCGTGAGGTTATCTGTGGGCTTGCGGTACAGTGAAGTGCTAAGGTGACCGTCCTTGATGGAGATGCGTGTGTCCAAGAATGCAACCGATTCCGGAAAGTAGTCCATGATGAGTCTGATGGTGGGATGAAACTTGTTGATGTCATCATATAGTTGTTTCAATGATGGTTCGCCATGAGTCCAAAGGAAGAAAATGTTATCGATGTATCTAGTGTATAGCATCAGCTAAAGGTCCTGTGCGGTGAAGAAGTCTTGTTCGAACCTGTGCATGAAGATGTTGGCATATTGAGGCGCAAAAATGGTCCCCATGGCTGTTCCGTGTGTCTACATGAAGAACTGGTTGTTGAAGGTGAAGATGTTGTGGTCCAGGATGAAGCAGATGAGTTGTAAAATTGCATCTGGAGATCGGCAGTTGTCGGCGTTGAGTACTGAGGCAGTTGCAGCAATGCCATCGTCGTGGGGGATGCTGGTGTAGATTGCCGAGACATCCATTGTGACGAGGAGTGCTCCTGGTTCAACTGCTCCATGTGTGCTGAGTTTCTGTAGGAAGTCCGTAGTGTCGCGACAAAAGCTGGGGGTTCTTTGTACAATGGGTTTCAGGATGTCCTCGACGTAGCTAGAGAAGTTCTCGCACAGGGTCCTATTGCCTGATACGATGGGACGGCCAGGTGTGTTGGCCTTGTGTATCTTCGGGAGGCAATAGAGATCTCCAACGCGGAGAGTACGTGGGATGAGAGCACGGAGGGTGCTCTGAAGGTCCGGATTGTAGTAGGTAAAAATACCTCTTGAAACTGGTATGAGTCAAAATAGTGTAGGCTTTATTCTCACAAGCTTGCGGGAGTGGTCTGGCAACCTTAACAGCAATTCACCAAACCTCTCACTGAACACAAGAAAGTGGGGACATTTATACAGCATGGCTCCCAGCACCAGTCACAACACAAACACTGGTCTGGTCATGAATTAAAGTCCAATTGACAGTCCTTGATCACGAAGCACGATGCATCTGACCATAAATCAGAGTGTATTTGATTCTCAGGTCACGAAGCACCAGTCTCTGGCAGTATAGTCACGATGTAGTCTCTGGTTTCCTGCTCTTCCGCGGCTTCCCTTTGAAGTGACTGTGTGCGGTCAGCGGCCCCAGCGGGAGTCCTGTCAAACATCAAGGAATTGCTTTCCTTCCGCAAACCACACACAAGCTGGTAGAAAAGGTATCCTCTCAAACACATTCACATTTACATTTGACTATCTATATTGTTATAAGAATAAAAGTTAATTTGTATTAATGTCAGAAGCAGTATAAACAAGGGGATTAGCCATAATGAAGTGTTATGCTTGTGATACATTCTAAGTACAAAGTTCAACCTTTTAGGTACAAAATACATTGAGTACAAAAAACATTAACCCTTTCCCTTCTTCACGGATCAAAGGTCTTGATCAGTCTGTTGAATTGACGGGTGTGTTCTTTGGTCAGATCTGTGGGTAACTGTCTGTAGTGTTCCTCGTTGTTCAATTGTCGGTACATTTCTTTGCAATAATCCGTTCTGGCCAAGGCCATCCCCAAACCCCCACTTCTTGCCTTCAAACAACCGCACAACCTTAAACAGACCATTGTCCGCAGCAAACTACCCAGTCTTCACGAGAACAGTGACCACGACACCACACAACCCTGCCACAGCAACCTCTGCAAGATGTGCTGGATCATCGACACGGATGCCATCATCTCACGTGAGAACACCATCCACCAGGTACACGGTACATACTCTTGTAACTCGGCCAACGTTGTCTACCTGATACGCTACAGGAAAGGATGTCCTGAGGCATAGTACATTGGGGAGACCATGCAGACGCTACGACAACGGATGAATGAACACCGTTCGACAATCACCAGGCAGGAGTGTTCTCTTCCTGTTGGGGAACACTTCAGCAATTACAGGCATTCGGCCTCTGATCTTCGGGTAAGCATTCTCCAAGGCGGCCTTCATGACACACGACAATGCAGAATGGCTGAGCAGAAACTGATAGCCAAGTTCCGCATGCATGAGGACGGCCTCAACCGGGATCTTGGTTCATGTCACACTATCTGTAACCCCCATGACTTGCCTGGGCTTGCAAAACCTTACTAACTGTCCTGGCTGGAGACAATACACATCTCTTTAACCTGGGCTTAACCCTCTCTCCATTCACATTGTCTGTACCTTTAAGACTTGATTACCTGTAAAGACTAGCATTCCAACCATTATCTTGTAAATTGAGTTTGTGTCTATATATGCCCTGTTTGTGAACACAACTCCCACTCTCCTGATGAAAGGGCAGTGCTCCGAAAGCTTGTGGCTTGTGCTACCAAATAAACCTGTTGTACTTTAACCTGGTGTTGTGAGACTTCTTACTGCCATTACCAACAAGCCAGGGATAAACCATTGTGCAAAAGCAGCACTAAGCCTACCTAAAAATGAAGCGTCAACATAGTGAAACTCCAACACAGGACTTCTGGCATGCCAAACAGAGTAAGTTGCATGATATAGATATATATATATAAATGATTCCACAACTAATGGATCAGCTCTAAGCTCTGCAGTCCTGCAGCATCCAGTTATGAATGATGCTGGATAATTAAACAACTAACTGGAGGAGGAGGAGGCTTCACAAATATTCCCATCCTCAATGATGGGTGGAGCCAAGAGGCACATGGGTGCAAAAAACAAAGCATTTGCAACCATCTTCTGACAGGTGCCATGCAGATGATCCATCGTGGCTCCTGAGGTCCCCAACTTCACAGATGCTAGTCTTAAGCCAACTTGATTAATTTCATGTGATATTAAAAAACAGCTGAATGTACTGGATACTAGAATGGCTATGGCCTGATAACGTTCCCGCAATAGTACAGCCACTAATCAAGCTGCTTCAGTCCATCTACAATACTGCCATCTACTCAGCAATTTGAAATATTGCCCTGGTATGTCTTGTCCACAAAAAGATCAAATCCAACCCAGCCAATTACCAGTCCAATAGGCTACTCTCAATCATCAGCAAAGTAATGGAAAGTGACATTAACAGTGCTACCAAGTGGCACTTATTCAGCAATAACCACTCCACTCCACTCCTGACCTCAGTACAGTCTTGGTCAAAATATGAACAAAAGAGATGAACTTGAGCTGAGGTAAGGGTGACTGTCATTGACATCAAGGCTGCATTTGACTGAATGTGACTTCAACGAGCCCAAGAAAAAATGAAGTCAAAATGGGAATCAGGAAAAACTGTGTACTGGTCGAAGCCATACCTACCATAAAGAAAGATGGTTGTGATTGTTGGAGGTTAATCATCTCAATTGCAGGACGTCGCTGCAGAGTTCTTCAGGGTGGTGTCCTCGGCCCAACCATCTGCTGCTTCATTAATTACCTTCCTTTCTTCATAAGTCAGAATGGAGATGTTTGTCAAGAAACTTCGGATTTATGTGTCCTAATGCTTTTCATCACTGGGTTTCTGCTCCTCATGTCTGGACCTGTTTCAAACTATTTTTATTCTTTCACGGATGCAGGCATCACTAATTTCTCTTGAGAAGGTGGTACAGAGCTGCATTGAACTACTGAAGTCCAGTGGTGTAGGTACATCCACAGTGCTGTTAGGGATTTCTAGGATTTTGATACAGCAAAATTGAAGGAATGGTCCCCACAGCTTGCCTGGACCTGCAGAGTCTCACTGGCTGTCCTGTCTGGAGACAATACACATCTCTTTAACCTGTCTTAATGCTCTCTCCGCTCACATTGTTTGTATCTTAAAGACTTGATTAGCTGTAAGTATTCGCATTCCAACCATTATTCTGTAAATTGAGTTTGTGTCTTTATATGCCCTGTTTGTGAACAGAATTCCCACTCACCTGAAGAAGGGGCTTAAGGCTCCGAAAGTTTGTGGCTTTTGCTACCAAATAAACCTGTTGGACTTTAACCTGGTGTTGTTAAACTTCTTACTGGATATAATTCCAAGTCAGGGCGGTGTGTGCTTGCAGGTGGTGATGTTCCTATGCACCTGCTGCCCTTGTCCTTAGGTGATAAAAGTTGCAGGTTTGGAAGATGCTGTTGAAGGAACCTCGATGAATTGCTGAAGTGCATCTTGTGGATCGTAAAACTGCTGCCACTGCTGGCAGTGGTGGGGAGTGAATGTTTAAGGTGGTAGCTGGGATGCCAGTCAAGTGTAGTTGGAACTGCCTTTATACAGGTAAGTGGAGATTATTCCACCACACTCCTGATTTGGCGGACAGGCTTTGGGAAGTCAGGAGATGAATTACTTACTCTCCACAGAATTTCCAGCCTCTTACCTGCTCTTGTAGCCACAGTATTTATATGACTGATCCAGTTCAGTTTCTGGTCAATGGTAAACCCAGGAGTAAGTTATGTTGAAATTCTGAAATAAAAACAAGTGCCGGAAATACTCAGCAGGTCTGGCAGCATCTTGTGGAGAGAGAAGCAAAGTTAACATTCCGAGTCGATTATTACTCTGATTCTGAAGATGTAATTTTTCACAATGTTAATTCTGTTTAGTAAAAGGAAATATCTTGTTATTACAGCTGAATGAAAAGAACTAATCCAGCCTGGAAATGTAGATTTATAATCATACTGCATAATTCAAATTCCTCTCTTAAGTTGTGTGAGCAAAAAATCAAGTCTAAACCAAGGTTTTTGGAAGAGACTCAAGACCTTGAGTAAAACATGAATTGAAAATATTAAAGGACAATTCAGTGGATAAATTTAGTCATATTATGAAGTATGTAATTTCTTAAATCTGTTGAACTATTATTTTCCATTTAGAAATTCCAGTTACTGAGGAGGAAAATGGCACTTCATCCTATGGAAACTTAAGAGTCGAGCTTGTGCAAGGGCGATGTACAATAGCAACTATTGCATGTCACTTTGTAACATCTTTTAGATTGAGTCTCAACAGCACCTATTTGAAAGCATTAATAACAAGTTTTCAATTAAATGTGTATTCCGTGTAAATATGTAAATGGTAGATTGTGATACTAAAGAAGATACCGTAAATTTGAATCCTACATTCTTTTTAAACCACAGAGCGGTGAAGCAATTAGACAGTACAGTGGGACAATTGACTGTTTCGTGAAGATCTATAAGAATGAGGGAGTTGGTGCTTTCTTCAGAGGAGCCTTTTCAAATATCTTGCGTGGCACTGGTGGTGCTTTAGTGCTTGTGTTCTATGACGAAATTAAGAAACTGTTAATTATGCTGGAAGAGAAATTCATGTAAAAAGTTAATTTCAGAATTCAAGTGTGTGTGTTCAGTATTGTTGTACATTTGCTTAAATGGATTTTTCTTTGGGCAATGTATTTTTATAATGAGAAAAAAATGAATTTAAAAATATTTACTTGCTTTTATTTTTAATTACTAGAGTAGTTAAGTGGTTGGCCCTTAACTATGATCCATAACTAGAACCTTGAATTTAAATTTCCAGTGCTCTTTGTCATGAGTTCACAAGATATTATGTTCCTGCTGTTTAATTGAGCCCTGTAGATGATGAGACATTCTAAAATGCTGACTGGTCATTGAAATTCATAGGCCAGGCATGTTGCCCTTTAATTAAAGAATGGTGTATATTGGCAGTAGTCTGGAAAGGGCCGAATTCTTCTAATGTTTGTCCCTGTTGATTGTATTCCCCACCATCATTTATACAGGTGTTTGCCAAAGCATTCTCTAATTATATACAACTTCGATGTCTTGCTATATTTAGGAGAGATTGTTTGAGGTTTCAGTAAAACATGCCTAAATAACATGCCAGGTCACCACTTTAATATTAATAATCCACACATGAGAATAGGTTTGGGGAGGACAATGTTAAATCAGTGGTGTAGATCAACATAGATTTTAGACAGGTTCCATCGTAATTACAAGATATCTAAACAAAAATGGGTTTTAATACAAAAACAACTTCAATATAAAATGCACCAAGTTAGAATCATTGTTTCTGTTGACCCATAACTTCTAATATTCGGGGCGTTACATCTGGGAGGTACCCCAAAAACCGGGATGCAACCACCACCAAGCCCCTGCCACCCACCCCGCCAGAAGGTCCCACATAAGGATTGCATGGCACTTAACAAGGAAGTTCAAATCTCCATTGGGAAATTACCCTGCACTGGAAACCACCCAAAACCCAATTTAAATTGCAGACTTCTGACCCCTTCACAACCCCAACTATCTTCCCAAACCCATATTCAATCCCCTGACTACCTCCCACACCCTTGATCGCCTTCCTGCCATCCCACAGGATCTCCCACTATCCCCTCGACCCATGGTCACTACCCAACATTCCCTTCCTACTCACTAACCAATACACTTCCCTTCCTCCTGACTTCTCGTGGTTAGACCTTTAAACTTACCTGCCTTATAGCAGCTAGTGTTTTCCTTTTTTAAAAGGACATGTGTTCCTTTTGTCCCAACGCTACTGGATCCAGCAGAAAGTCTTGGAAGTGTACTGCACTATTCTCACCAAGCCCAAGTCGGAAGTTTGGACAAGAAAAGTGCTGCTGCATTTTTGTGTAGGTAAAAATGAGAGGGGTGGTCACTCTGGAAGTTATGGCCGAAGTTATTTTTAAGCAGTTATTGGTTATTCAAGCCATAACTCAATATAAGATGCAAAATGCTTCATTCTAACTGTACTAATGAAGACAGAATGTAAATTCTTTCTTTAAATCATTCGAAAAATTGGATTTCTTTTTTTTGTAGATTATTGACAATTTAGTACAAAAATAAAACACAGAAATTCATACTGCTGTGTTTATCTAATAATTTTGGCCCATTTGTTTTCAAACTAGAATCTTTAGAGTTAGGTTTTTGGCATTTATGATCCACAATTTTGTATATCTTTGAACTGTAAAATACTTTGGAATCTCTGTAATGGGTAGATATACTGCATGGTCCAAAATTGAACTATATGGAAGGGGAAGATCCCAGATAAAATCTCTAATTTCTGTTTAGTTAGCTGATCTCTGGCTGGTTAGCAATGGGAACACTGAAATGATGTGGAGATGCCGGCATAAACGCCGGCATCTCCACATCATGACTACCATCGACACCGCAAACTGCCGACTCCAAGTGGAGAGGATCTCCCAAGAAGATCGCGCATATCGACACAGACATCAAGTTTCAACACTGAAATGAGCATAACGAACCAAGATAAGGGACAGTAAAATGAGGGATGTTGATTCTGATTTATTTGTATGGGCCACTGCATCAGGATACAATGTTGAGTCAAAAAACAAGATCAGGTCGAATGCAGCATAAAGGGAGCCGCTCAGCCTTTCATACTGGCACACATATAAAATAACTTTTCAGTAATTCCTATTGCTCTTTCCATTATTTAATTGATTTACTTTCAAATCATTATGCAGGCTTCTGATAGGACATTCAGTATCTTCATGCAATACTTCCCAAACTATTTTCTAATTTGAACAAATTAAGACACTTGAAAATTAATGCAAGCCCAAATGGCATGATGAAACAAAACATCAAAAAGCAAAATAGTAACATCGAGTACATAATTACTAAAAGTTCTTGTATTGTAAATCAATCAGATCAGAAATTCCAAGGTTTATTATGTATGAGGTTAGCCCAGACCCCAACTTTACTTGATTTTGGCATTAATGCGAGCATAAGGTGTTTTGGTTCAGTTGTGATTCTATTGACCCACGAGGTAGGTTTCATTAAAACAAACTTTATTTAAGAACACAGTTAGAATATAATAAAAAAGAATGAGCATAACTTTTACCAATTAAAATTGGTAAAGTATAACAAAGTTTAATTTTTAACAGCTATCTATAGTTCCAATTTGAGCAATATCCCCATAAATGTACATCCTTCTTCAGAACCAATTAGCACCAAAAACAGATATTCTCACGTGGATGCCAAATTTCCAGACTTTTAACCACTCTGAACCTGCCTTCTGACTCCAATACAGAAGTTTCCAGAGAACAGCAAAACTTCAGAGAAAGACCTATTTTCTGATCCCAGTCTCCAAATCCAGAGAGGGAAAGATACAGAAACTCCAATTTCCTCTCTCTACACATTCTTTGATAAATGTCTATATAGGGGGGAGTCAAATGGGGAAGGGTTTGGTCATGATGCGGTGGGGATGTCAGGGTTCAGTCAGAAGACCCATTGGGAGAGTCCTGGGCATGATCTTACCAGTTCGCTGTGCCTGTCGATCAGCGTGGCGAGCCATGAAGATAGTGTCAGAGGCCAAAAATCCAGTTTGCGCCAGGGATTGCTATCTTCCCATCCCCCCCCCTCATTACTATAATATTGCCTCGATCTCCATTTAATTGTCGAGTATGACACTGGTGAAACGCCATGCCAGTGAGAACCATTACTGCAGACCAGGTGTTATGGCCACGCCGGGGGGGGGGGGGGGGGGGGGGGGCGGAATCGGAGGCAATTGAAGCAGACAGGTGGTTGAGAGCCGGGCAGGGCTCATGAGATAGTGCCTGTGTGGCAGTGCCCACCTGGCACCCTGGCACTGCCCAGTTGGGGACTGCCGGTGCAGTGCCAGGGGGTGGGGCTGTGACAGGTGAGCTATGCACTCTGAATGGGGGGGCATAGAGGTGGGGTTGTAGAGGGAGTCAAGATGGGTTGGGGCATCTCGGGGGTTCATCAGGGGACCCATTGGAAGGGCTCTGATGCCCCGATGCCAGTGACTCATGTCAGTGTGGGCTGTGACAAAGCCGCCCATGAAGGGGAGTGGCTGGGAGGAGGTTTCCCAGTCCATTGGCAGATCTTGGCGCTCGAGATGTGTAGGCTCCACGCCCACCCCTCTGTACTGACGTAAAGTTCCTGGCTGTCAAAAAAAATTGACAGCGTGCCGAGCTTGCCAGAAATACCAGCAGAAGGACAAGGACTCCCATTTTTTCGCCATTATGATACTTAGAATTTGTTTGAGTAAAATCCAACCAATGTCTCATTTTTTAGGCCAGGTGAAGGGGTAATCTATTTAATTATTATTAGTCCTTTTCATGGAGAGCAATGCTCAGTTGAGTTTTGCTCTTGGTTCCAACACCCAATATACTAGCATTTTGCCATGACCAATGGGTTGCATTCCTGCAAAAACCTATCAAGGTCTGGCACTGAGGTTCATTTTGCCATATTCTGCAGGAAGGGAAGTGACTGCCTCTAAGGAGCAGCAAATGTTCCCCTTCAAGCTGCAGGGAGCAGAATCAACTTCAGTACGTGGCCTTCTTCAATTTCGCAAAAGCCTTTGACTCTTAACCGTGAGGGATTGTGGAACATCCTCAAATTCAGATGCCTGCAGAAATTTGTCACGTTGACATTAGAGCAGCATTTTAACTAACTGACATCAAGGACCCATAGTAATACTGAAGTTAGTGCAAACCACGATGTAAAGTGCTGGCTTGAGTCATACCTAACATAAGGAAAATGGTTTTGCTTGCTTGAAGCCAATCATCTAAACCACAGCACATTGCTGTAAGAATTTCTTACAGTAGTGTTCTCGGCCCAGCCAGCTTCCGTTGCTTGATCAATGACCATTGCTCCATCATGAGGTCAAAATTTAGATTGTTCACTTATGATTGCACAATGCAGTTCCATTCGCAATTTGTCAGAAAATGAACCAGTTGATGACCAGATAGCTACACGTAGGCAACATCCAAGCTTCGAATAATAAATCCAAGTAGCTTTCAATCCTAACAAATGCCAAGAAATTATTATTTTCAAAAAGAGAGAATCTAACTATCTCCCTATGACATTCAATGGCATCACCATCACTGAATCCTCCATGATCAATTTCCTAGGGGATTGATCAAAAATTAAATTGGACCAGCCACTTAAGTGCTGTGGCTATGAGAGGAGTTCAGAAGCTGAGAATTTTGCGATGGATAACTCTTCATAGAAATCATAGAAACCCTACAGTACAGAAAGAGGCCATTCGGCCCATCGAGTCTGCACCGACCACAATCCCACCCAGGCCCTACCCCCATATCCCTACATATTTTACCCACTAATCCCTCTAATCTACACATCCCAGGACACTAAGGGCAATTTTAGCATGGCCAATCAACCTAACCCGCACATCTTTGGACTGTGGGAGGAAACCGGAGCACCCGGAGGAAACCCACGCAGACACGAGGAGAATGTGCAAAATCCACACAGACAGTGACCCAAGCCGGGAATCGAACCCAGGTCCCTGGAGCTGTGAAGCAGCAGTGCTAACCACTGTGCTACCGTGCCGCTCAACTCATGTATCTGCAAAGTCTGCTCTATACAAGACACCAGCCAGGAGTGATAGCATACTTTCTACTTGCCTGGATGAGTGCAGCTCCTACAACATTCAGGAAGCTCAACACCATCCAAGACAAACCTGTTTGATCAGCACCCCATCCACCAGTTTAAGTATTCCCTCCTTCCAAAACTGGCACAAATAACAATAATGTATGCCATCGACAAGATTTGTTGCAATAAGTCACAAAAGCTATTTCAACATCACTTTCCCAATCCAATTACTACCGAAAAGAACAAGCAAGAAAATGGATGGGATCTCCCCTTCTGCCAATGAGCAAGAGAGAGTAGGACTTTCCTTCTGAGAATTAAGGAGTGCAGCATGGCTTAAAACACAGCGAGAGTGGGATTTCTCTTCTGAGAACTGGTGAGACCAGCAGGACTTGACGCTGTAACCAGAAATCTGTCAGACCGACCCTTGGTATGAAAAATTGAGGAATGACATTACAGGGAAGCAGATAGATGTTAGAGTGATGAGTATTTCCTGTTTATCTTAACTAGGAAATTTCAATCGGGGTAAGTAGAACATTTATTGAAACAATAAGAATACAAGCACATGCAGAACTAGAGCCATTAATTAAAATTTAAATAATTAAATGCTATAAAGAGGGCAGGGCATGTGATGTGTTGCAGCTGCAGAATGTAGGTTGGCAGTTTGATCCAGAGCAAACGTGTCTGTGGTAAGTGTCTGCAACTTGAGAAGTTTTGCTCAGAGTCATTGAGCAGGACACCAAGCTGTAGGCACTGGATCAGGGTGGGGGGAACTTACCTTAGACAGTTTATTCCAGGGGGCAGTATAGGGTTGATCCATGATCAGGGGCAGGATTGTGAGTGGGGCAGATATGGGGTTTGAGAAGGTAGAAGTGGAGGAGCCTCAATCTTTGCAATTATCCAAAAGGTTTCAGTTTCTTACAGCCTGTATGACCAAAGGAGGGGACTGCAGAGTGGATGAGCAAACTCGCCTGCATTTTCCCCATAGCCCTCCAAATAATTCATTTTCAAATAATAATCCAATTCTCTTTTAAAAGCCTCAATAAGCCCTATCTCCACCAAACTATCAGACAGTGCATTCTAGATCCCAACTCCTCGCTCTCAAAAGGTTTCTCCTCATATCTCCATTGCTCCTTTTGACATTTTCTTAAATCAGGGCTGTCTTGTTCTCAACCTTTCCACCAATGAGAACAGTTTCTCCCTATCTACTCTGTCCAGACCCCTTATGAATTTGAATATCTCTATCTCTTAACCTTCGATTCTCCAAGAACATTCCCAGCTTGTCCAGTTTTTCTGTGTAACTGAAGTTCCTCATCCAAGAACCAATCTCATGAATCTTTTCTGCACCCTCTCAAATGCCTTCACACTTTCTTGAAGTGTGATGCCCAGAAACAGACGCAATACACAAGCTGAGATCAAAGCAGTATTTATTACGTCTAACATAATCTTGCCTTTGTACTTTATGCCCTCATTGATAAAGCCTGGGATTCTGTATGCTTTATTAACTGTTCTCTCAAAACTGTTGTGTCACCTCAATGCTTTATGCACACATATATCCGGATCCCTCTGCTCCAACACTCGCTTTAGGATTGTATCTCTTAGTTAGGGAGATAGACACAGTTCTCTTCAGCCAAGAACAAAAGCCCAGAAGGCTGGGTGTCAGGGCACAGGATATCTGCTTTGGGCTGGACAGAAACTTTCATGGCGGGGAGGAGGATCCAATGTCATGGTCCACGTTGGTATACAGAAAAATATAATGGGGGCTTGTGAGACAGGTACAGTGATAATTGGTAATTTTAAGATTGGATGAATCAGATTGGCAGTGGTAAGATTGGTTCTGTTAAGAACATGGTTTTTTTAGATAAAATTCTGGAGTCTACTGTGGTATTCTGTAAAGCAAGATTGTGGGGTCTGTGTGTGTATGTCCATCTGAATGTATGTATGACTAATTAAGCTGGGGATTGAGTGTCTGGAAAGTTGAAGACATCAAAAGGGGCTAGGTATGAGAGGCAGGCACTTGAAATGAACTGAGTTTGATGTTCCATGTGTAAATAAGACATGGGTAGAAATTTGTATTAGGAGATAAAGAAGGTTTGTTGTATTCAGTTGTTGCATTTCAAACACAAGGGAAGTAAAAAGGAGTTTACAGCTGAGACAACATAAGGAGGAACTGTTGCTTCAGGACACTGATGATTTGCTCCATGATGTTCTTTGTGGCTGCATTGCTTTTGTGTGTCCTTGTGTGGTTGGTGGAGGAAGGGAGTCATGAAATGTGCGTGGTGGGTATCCCTGTCACCAAACAGTCAGCCTTTGATTCGTTGTGGTGACCCAAGGAAGGCAGATGCACTAACTACCTTGGGACAAAGGTGTCGTGACTGCTGCCAGGATAGCAAGCATTCACCCACATGAAGTACTGTGCATGCTTACAAACCACTTGTGCATTTGATGGCATGGTATTTCTTTTGATTCTGGTATATTGTTTACAGGGATATATTTGTTTCCTCTACACATAGCTTCTCCTCTACAGTTCCTTGATTTGTTGCAGCCTGAGAAGGACTGAAATTACAGACCCCCGAATTCTAACAGACTTTCTGTTTGTCAACACAAAGAAATTTCTCTCACCTCCCTTTCAGGATGCAGCAATTCTCTCTTCAAAATCCAACAAGTCACCAAAACTCCTCCAATAGCACGCGTTATTTCCACAATTTTTGCAACTGCGTAAGTATATTAAAAGTACTTCACCTGCTAGTTGGGTGGCTGGCCCTTTACATAAGATTAGTGCAGTGAATGATTATGAACCTACATTGTCCACATTGAGAGAACATGCACCAAACCTGCCGCAGATGTAGTCTGGTGTCACAAACCGCTCACTCTGCGTCCTGCACGCCCTTCCAGAAGCACTGCGTGGCCGGTATTTGCAGCCTAATTCTCCACTTCCCCTTCCAGGCTAATTTACATCCATATCCTACCGCAATTGAAATAAACACAAACTCACTAAAGTGTATGATGAAGGATTATGTACAAACACGCAAAGTACTTTACAAGTAATTGATTACTTTTTGAACGGGAGTCACTGTCGCTATGCAGCCATACACAACAGCCAATTTTCACACAGCAAAATTCCACAAACAGTATCCACAAACTAATGACCAAATAATCTTTTGTTTGGTAGTATCCTTTGAACAAGGAATGTTGGTCAACGTACTAGGAACATCTCTCAGCTCCTCGAATATACTATGTAATCTCAAAAGGCAGATGGAGCCCCAAATTTATGACACATCCAAAAGACAACAGCCTCCATAAATAGTGCGAAGCCAAACAAGATTTTATGTTCAAGCTTGCAGCAAGGCCTAAACTCAACCAGGCTAGAAATGTATCCACACGGTTTTTGGATGCGGGATTTGTGATTCATGAACTGCCAGTTGGGATGAATTTGAGGGACGTGGCCGCGCAGCTTAGTGGGAAGATCAGTTGGAATTCAATGCCAGTGAATGTGAGATGGGGTAGCAAAGAAATTGACACCAGTTATTATATTTGGAACGGAAGACTGTGCAATGGAGTAGAGGGATTTGGAAGTTCTCAGAACATTAAAGGCACAATTCAGGCTGATAAGCCTGTTAATAAAAAAGGTAATAGAATTCTAGGTTTTATCTCAGGAGATATAGAATATAGAAGTCAGGGTAATGATGAGCCTATATAAAACCTTAATGAGACCTCAGTTTGATTGCTGTGTGCAGTATTTGGCTCCATGCTACAGGAAGTATTTCAAGGCTTTCATGAGGGATGGTGCCTGGTATGAGGCCATAGAAATGCACAGAAAGACATACTAAATAATTAATAAATTTCACAAGGTTTTTACAGCACAGGAACAGAATATTCACAGATCCATGCTGATGTATGATTCTCTCCCCTCCTTAATCGATTAACATTTCCTCTATTCCTTTCTCCCTCATCTGCTTAACCAGATTTGCCTTAAATGAAAGTATTCCAAAGTAGTGTAAGTATTATAAATTAAATGGCAGTAATCATTTGAAACTTTTTTTTAGAACCACATAGTTTACCAGAAGATGTTAATGGAAATAAGACAAGATAGGACAAGGTGTCTAGAAGACCGGAGGGATCAAGAGAAAGGGACCATAGATTCAAGCTTAAGTTCTATAATAAAGGAAAGGAAAAACATCTTCACATAAGAGTTGTGAGTTTCTGGAATTCACTTCTAATCGTGATAGTTGAAGCAGGAACCATGTAAATATTCCAGATGAAATTAGATAGGAAAGGGTGTGAAGAAAGATAGGAAGAAAACCATTAGAACTGTTTGTTCACATGTAGGGTGAATCTTAACAAGGAGTGGTCACTGAATGGCTTGTTTCTGTGTAATATCTTCTATATGTTGCTAAGTAACACAGGTGCTGCAAGGTAAACACAAACTACATTCTGCACAGGATAAAAATAAAGAGGATGTACTTAAAAGATTGGTATATCAGAGTGGAAAAGTCACCGGCCTGGGTGTGGTAAAACTGAGAGAATTAAGGGGGGGGGGGTTTGTTTATGTGATGTGCACATTGCTGGCAAGGCCAACATTTATTGCCAATCTCTAAAATTGTGGAGGCTGTGGCCACAATCTTCCAACCCTCCTTGAATGTGAGGCTGGTGTCAGAACACTAGAGGATTGTGAAACTCTGAAGAAGAATGACAACTGATAATTGACACATTAATTAAGCATATAAAAGCATGGGAAGTGACCTGCAAACCAGAAAGACCAAAGTCTTCTATTGAATCCTGTCCTGCATCAAATCCAATGCCTTCAATGGAAATTCATGGTAAAGTGTGGAAAATGACCCTCACTTCCCATATGATGGAAGTTATCTCGCCCAAAAGCTGACATTGGATTTGGTGATGTATTTCATCTATGTATCAATTCAGCTGATGGTAAATAATGTACTCTTACTTTTTGAAAGTCGTCATTTCAGAGCCAACATTAAACTCCACACTCTATTAGGTAGTAAACTCTCCATGCTTCTCTATGGTGCTGAAGCTTGGACAACTCATGGACACCACATCAAGAATCTTGAACATCATCAGTGCTTCTTAGAAGGCAAAAGAACAAACATGCGTGTTCTACAAGAATGCCTTCCTTTATTATGATTTTGATTGCCCTCCACAGGTGACACAGTGGCACAATGGTTAGCACTGCAAATAATTTTGTCCTTCATTGCTAGAAGGATGGAGTTTAAAAACAGCAAGATTACGTTGCAGCTTTTTAAGGTGCTGGCGAGGCCACACCTGGAGTACTGTGTACAGTTTTGGTCTCCTTACTTGAGAAAGGATATACTGGCACTGGAGGGGATGCAGAGGAGATTCGCTAGGTTGATTCCGGAGTTGAGAGGGTTGGCTTATGAGGAGAGACTGAGTAGACTGGGGCTATACTCATTGGAATTCAGAAGAATGAGGGGAGATCTTACAGAAACATATAAGATTATGAAGGGAATAGATAAGATAGAAGCAGGGAAGTTGTTTCCACTGGCGGGTGAAACTAGAAGTAGGGGGCATAGCCTCAAAATAAGGGGAAGCAGATTTAGGACTGAGTTAAGGAGGAACTTCTTCACACAAAGGGTTGTGAATCTGTGGAATTTCCTGCCCAGTGAAGCAGTTGAGGCTACCTCATTGAATGTTTTTAAGGCAAGGATAGATAAATTTTTGAACAGTAAAGGAATTAAGGGTTATGGCGAGCGGGCGGGTAAGTGGAGCTGAGTCCACAAAAAGATCAGCCATGATCTTATTAAATGGAGGAGCAGGCTCGAGGGGCCAGATGGCCTACTCCTGCTCCTAGTTCTTATGTTCTCACAGCGCCAAGGACCTGGGTCCAATTCCTGGCTTTGAGTCACTGTCTGTGCGGAGTCTGCATGTTCTCCCCATGTTTGCATGGGTTTCTTCCAGGTGCTCCGGTTTCCTCCCACAGTCCAAAAGATGTGCTGGTTAGGTGGATTGGTCATGCTAAATTCTCCCTCAGTGTATCCAAACAGGAGCCAGAGTGTGGCGACTAGGGGATTTTAACAGTAACTTCATTGCAGTATTACGGGAAACCTACTTGTGACACTAATAAGCATACTTTAAACTTAAACCTTAAAACTATCAAAGTCAGACAGAAGGGACATTGTTATTTAGGGTGGGGACACGGGGATATTGTTATTTAGGGTGGGGAGTGCAGAGATATTGTTATTTAGGGTGGGGGGGTGCAGGGATGTTTTTATTTAGGGTGGGGAGTGCAGAGATATTGTTATTTAGGGTGGGGGGGTGCAGGGATATTGTTATTTAGGGTGGGGGCACGGGGGTATTGTTATTTAGGGTGGGGGGTGCTGGGATATTGTTATTTAGGGTGGGGGTGCTGGGATATTGTTATTTAGGGTGGGAGGGGTGCTGGGATATTGTTATTTAGGGTGGGAGGGGTGCTGGGATATTGTTATTTAGGGTGGGGGGTGCTGGGATATTGTTATTTAGGGTGGGGGTGCTGGGATATTGTTATTTAGGGTGGGGGTGCTGGGATATTGTTATTTAGGGTGGAGGTGCAGGGATATTGTTATTTAGGGTGGGGGGGGTGCTGGGATATTGTTATTTAGGGTGGGGGGTGCAGGGATATTGTTATTTAGGCTGGGGGCTGCAGGGATGTTGTTATTTAGGGTGGGGGTGTGCAGGGATGTTGTTATTTAGGGTGTGGGGTGCAGGGATGTTGTTATTTAGGGTGGGGGGTGCAGGGATGTTGTTATTTAGGGTGGGGGGTGCAGGGATGTTGTTATTTAGGGTGGGGGGTGCAGGGATGTTGTTATTTAGGGTGGGGGGTGCAGGGATGTTGTTATTTAGGGTGGGGGGTGCAGGGATGTTGTTATTTAGGGTGGGGGGTGCAGGGATGTTGTTATTTAGGGTGGGGGGGTGCAGGGATGTTGTATTTCAGGGATGGGGTGTGAAGCTGACTGATCCAATGTAGGCTCTATTCTCTCCCTCCAGATGCTGTTAGACCTGCTGAGATTTTCCAGCATTTTCTGTTTTGGTTTCAGAGTGCAGCATCCGCAGTATTTTGCTTTTGTCATTCACTATTGAGTGAGTGTGACATTGGCCTAGCGCCTGCTGCTGCTGCTGCTGGGCTCTTTGTGACGCGCCGGACAGCTCAGACGTCACGGTTTGACTGCCAGGTTGCGGACCCGAGCGCGCGGGTCCTGGCGGCCAATCAGCGCCGCCGGGGGGGGCGGGACTCGGGGTAGCGTGGTGCGTGGGGACTGCGGTGTTCTGGAGCCTTCTACCGGCGGCTGCTGAGGAGAGAGGTGGAGGAGTAGTCGCTGTCTCTCTGCCTGTTAGAGTAACCGCGGCGTCCCATTAACGGCCTCTGGTCTTGTTTCGAACCGATTTAACGAGGAGGGTGGTGGTCGTCATCATGTCGGTGGTGGGCTTCGACGTGGGTTTCCAGAACTGTTATATCGCGGTGGCGAGGAGCGGCGGCATCGAGACCATCGCCAATGAGTACAGCGACAGGTGTACACCGTGAGTACCGGCGGCCTGGGGCATTCCGCAGCCGGCTCTCCGGGGGTTCTTCAGTCCGCTGAGCCGGCGGGGAAGAGGGAGGATGGAGCTTGCCCCCGGCTGGGACAGTGTTGTGATCGGGGAGGCGACTCCGCGTTGATGCTGGGCCTGCTCTCCTTCCCCCTTCAGTGCGGGGAGTGGGCGGCCTCGGGTCGGTGTGGTGGGGGAGAGACCGAGCCGGTGAGGAGAAGGGATCAGATCTCTCTGCAGCAAGGTGTGGCGCTGACTCGCCCGCTTTTCACTAGCCTCCGCTGCTTCCCTCCCTTAGACCCCTGTTTAATTTTTAAAGTTGGCTTTATTTGATACCTGTGTATTCCGTGGCCTCCCCGGTGGGCGTCGAGTTTCAGGTCAGCCCGGTTTGGATGTGTGTGAGAGCTGAGGAGCGGGGGGGGAACCAGTTCATTCAGTCAGGCAGACACCTTGCGGTCAGCACCAAATGGCAGGAGGAAGCATCCTTCGCATCTCAGTCTCCCAAACACGTTTCTCAATCCCATTGAGCGACCGGGTGCGATTTCACTCTTTTTTTTAAAAATGACGCCTTTGAATGAGATTTATTCCCATCCGTTAAACGGCTCGCGTTCGCTTTGGTCTCTGCAGTTATTGTCTCCCTTTTCCCGCTCCCTCTTCATTAACTTGTCCAGTTTAAGGGCCAAGTTATTTTTCAATGACCCGATTTTTCTGTATAGACTCGGGCCGTCCTTCATTGAATCCCTTACAGTGCAGGAAGAGGACATCCAGCCCATCCAGTCTCCTCCGACTCTACGAAAGAGCATCCCGTCCAGGCCCTACCCCTATAATCCTGTAATTTCCCTTGGCTAATACCCCTAACCTACACATCTTGGGACACTAAGGGGCAGTTTAGCATAGCCAGTACACCTAACTGCATCTTTGGATTGTGGCAGGAAACCAGAACACCTGGAGGGAACCCACGCAGACATGGGGAGAACATGCAAACTCCACGTAGTGACCCAAGGCTGAAAACGAACCTGGATCCCTTGCGCTGAGAGGCATCAGGGCTTACTATTGTCACTGTGCTGCCCTGTCCTCGTTGTAACTATTCGTATACATAATCAGATCTCTGCAGCATATGAAAAAAATTATTGTAATTAGGCAGGAGGGTGAATGGCAGCTATCAAAATGATTCAATTTTAATGAATTTATCTTGCATGTGCTTGAAAATCGGAATGTAGAGAAGGAATAAATCACCGAGATCTTCAATCTTGTTCTCTTCTATATTCAGTGATCTAGACTGCACATGTACTTAACTGCGTGCTTTCTCGTTTTTTTTTTACTTTTACCTAGCAAAAATCTAATGTCAGTTTTAAGTTTCAATTGTCCTAGTATCCATAGCCTTTCAGGGCACTGAATTCTTAATATCCACATTGCTTGGTGGCTGAATTGCTCTTTGGCATTCTCAAGATTTCCCCACCAGAGGGCATAGTGTCTCAATCCATGCTATGGAATCCTTACTTTAAAGTCTTAATTTTGATCACTACTTGAGTTGGTCACTTGGTTAAAACCACATTTAGGCAGCTTGCCATCATAATTGCACCATTGAAATATTTTGAGGATTGAAAAACAGGCTTTTGACTAGCCAAAAACCAGTAGAGTTCAGTGCAAAGAAATTTGATGTAATTTTCAGCGTCCATGAATAGTGATGCTGTGCTACAGTTGTATGAAGCTATGGTTGGACCTAATCTGGGAATTTGCACCTGTATACTGTACATTGGCTTTGCAGAGTGATACTGGGGCAAAAAGGATTAAATTAAGGTGACTGGTTATAGATCATGGGGTGATCTAATTGAGTTTAATATGCCTAAAAGATTATTCCTGCTTATGGTAGACCTAGACATCAATTCAAGGAAAGAATCTTTAAAATTGGAGGTAGAGTGAATTTAAAAAGCAGTTCGGGTAAAAGGAGGAGAAACCTAGAACACTTTTCTTTCTCCCAAAAAGCTGAAGCTTGGTCAACAGAATTTTAGACATCGACATCTTTATATCAAAACTGTCTTAATTAATTGATATTTGTTTTAGATCGGTGTTGCTAATAAATCATGCAAGTGTAATACCGTTTTCTGTCATGACTTGCCAGCTAGAAGCTTCTGAAGCTTTCTAAAGACTTGTTATATTGCCTTCTCAATATTGTGCAATTTTGGGGCGAAACTGTAAAGTGGAGCATCTTGAATACTTCTGTTCATAGGTTGTTGTAGTTCCCACTGGAACTGAAAAAGATTAACTCAGCTGTGAAGGGCAAGTAATTCTGCCAATGAGAAGCAGAAAATTTAGCAACAAAGCACTTTGTGCAGACATCTCTAACATCAAAGCTAACACTAGAAAAACTGTAGTCCTTCAGATGATATGAAGGATGTGTGAAGTGAGACTTCAAGCAATCTAGTATAAATTTCTTATAATGTAGCAGTCATCTCTACAAGCAGCCAGAAGCGGGCTTATAAGCGGTAAGTAATATTTGTGCCAGATAATGACTATACTGCAAAAGTATAGCTTTTATTTGCTATATAAATGCAAATTTGGGGTGAGTAGCTCACCTCTGGAATCCCCAAACCCCTTCAAACAAGGCATAAATTGGAAATGCAATGGAGTATTTGTCAACCTTTGTGGATGGACACAGTTGCAGAACAAACTGTGTCCCGTGTTCTGAATTTCAATAGATTTATTCTGCATGCTTACTACCCTATGTTATTGGTTTGAACCTGGTAACATCCTTTACATTTATTTTCCAAATGGCACCTTAAAATACATTTTCTGTAGTTCTGCATTTTATGTCTCTTATCACCTTTTTAATTCCCATCCCAGTTCTTACTGGAATTGTTTTGTATTTGGCCTCTGATTTAATGATCCAAGGGCCATAGTTATTTAGCTTAAGCTTCCTGATTCTAGACATGTATTTGTCTTGCAAGCTCAGGCATTTGCATCTCAATGTTTTGGTTGTTTCCTAATTTTATTTTTGTCATTCAAGGGATGTAGATTTTGGTGGTTGGGCTGCCTTAAGTTACTTTGATTTCATTTATTTGGTTGGACACAAAAATATGTCCCTAGTTGTCTTTGAGAAGGTAATGAACTGCCTTCTTGAACTGCTGTAGTTACACTCTGTTGCTGGAGAGGGAAATTCCAGGATTTTGACCCAGTGATGGTGAAAGAGCATTGATGAGCCAATATAGATTAGTGAGCGCAGAAATGATAGGTGAACAGGAGTTGGAGATACGGGTCAGAGTTTTGAATAAGCTTAAGTTCATGTAGGATGGAGGATGATGGGTCTGCCAGAAGTTCATTGAAGCAGTTGAGTCAACAGGTAACAAAAGTGGGGATAAGGGTTTCAGTGACAGCTTTGCTGAGGCAGGCTGAGTGGAGCAATATTATGGAGGTGAAAGTAGGCGGTCTTATTAATTGGATGGATAGTGGAAAGTAGCTCATCTGAGTCCAAAATACAGCAAGGATTGTAAGCAAACTTGTTCTGCCTCACTGGTCAGGGAGCAGTTTAGAGTTGAAATCTACAGATGAAACAGTCTGAGGACAGCATATTCGAGCTACTTCACTGGTCAGATTATGCTGTTACTGCTAGCTATTTCTGGTTGCAGATGTACAATGATGAGCCTAAGAGATGGTGCAAAGTGCCACCAGAATGGTCCCCAGTTTTGAAATCTCTTGAGTAAAGACTGGAGAGAGTGACTTTCTTCAGTTTTGAAAGACACTGGCTGACACCTGATCTTTTTGGATGCTTTTAAAATTACAAATATTAGGACAGAGATCTGTTTTTAAACCAGAACGGCAAATTTTGGACTGATATTAGTTTTGCCATGTGATCAATTTGTCAAATGAACAGGATTTACCAGTGGAATTATTCAGTTGGGGTGGGTGACAGTTATGGTTCTGAATCAGAGCTAAGATGGGCCAAATGGCATATCCTTAGTCATTTTGTGTGCTCTTAATTTGTGGTCTGTGAAATCAAAAGCGTCAATATACCCGCAGACATGAAGAAACTTGAACATAATAGAATCATCATACATTACTGAAAGATCATTTGGCCTATCTTGCATGTGATTACTCCCTGAAGTACTACCAATTAGTTCCACTCTTGGTCTTTCTCCATATTTCTTTTGGGTATATTTACTGGTTGCTGCTGAGCTTGCGTTCACCACATTTGCATTCCAGAGTTTCTTTTTTGTTTTAATTCTCCATCTTCCCCCTTGGATATCTTGTCCTCTGGTTACCTACTCTTCTACTAGCAAAAATGGTTTCATCTTTTTTACTCCATTAAATGTTGCCAGAGAACAGTGCCCAACTAATATCTTTAGATAACAAACACCCGTCATTCCTGGTACTATTCTTTATCTTTGAAGACCTTGAACTGATGTCCAGATTTGGGTGCCATATGCTGAAGTGCATCTGGTGCATTTAGCATTGTTTTTTTGCTTTTGAACCGTATGCTCCTATTAAGGTATCCTTGTATTTTACTTGTCCTGCCACCTTCATAGATTTATATGTGAAACTTCAGGTTTTTCTGTTCCTGACCCCTATCCTTTTTCTTCCAAAATGGTTTATATCACCATTTCACATCGCTCTACATTAAATTGTATCTGTCCATTTTCCAGACTGTCCTTTGTTTCCTCCCTTTATATTTCCAAGGTGTGATCTGCAAGCATTGTAATTATGCCCATGTACTTAAACCCGGGTCATTATAGCATCAAGGATGGTGATCCAAACAAGAAAGCTGTTCGTTCCTGTTCTCTGCTTTCTCTCTCAGCTATTATCGAATCCGCACTGCTCCATTAATCCCATGGATTTCAGATTTGCTAACTAGGACAGTAGAATCATAGAACCCCTACAGTGCTGAAGGAGGCCATTTGGCCTGTTGAGTCTGCACTGACTCCCTGTCAGTGTGTCTTACCCAGGCCCTATCCCTTGCAATCCCGCACATTTACCATGGCTAATCCATCTAACCTACACATCTTGGGACACTTGAGGGGCAATTTAGCATGGCCAATGCACCTAATCTGCTCTTCTTTGGACTGGGAGAAGAAACCGGAGCACCTGGAGGAAACCCATGCAGACATGGGAGAATGTTCAAACTCCACACAGAAGACACCCAAGGCTGGAATTGAACCTGGGTCCCTGGCACTGAAGGCAGCAGTGCTGACCACTGTGCCACCATGCTGCCCATTGTGGCACTTTATCAAACATCCTTTGAAAATCCAAGAAGGGTTTAAAGATTGTAATCAAGATTGTAATTGTTTTCACCCCTGCTTCCCTCAGCATCCTATCTGGGCGTGGTTGATTTTATACTGCCGCTAAATATCTTTTTTAAAAATCCTTTCCGTTTCCTTTTTTCCGTCACTACAACAATGTTGTGGCATTTTGATAGATCTCTGAAAGTTGCTTGATTTTCCAGTCTAGCTTTGAAGAAAGCAAAGTTGGCGGCCAATGCCCAAGTGTAGTTTTGTGAGTTCCCCGAAATTGGAAGTATAGTGTTATGCCTCTGACTTGTCCATACATTTTAAGGCTCTTTGCTGGTGGAACTTCATGACATTGAATATATATTAAGATTCTGAATTGGAGATCAAAGGTAATCAAAATGATGCTTGATGGGAAGTTTCTGTATGGACATGCTATCCCAGATTGCTTCTGTCACACTTGAATTTGACCAATTGTAATGTAGGGATATGGAGCAGCCATTTCTTGCACACAAATGAGATGAATGATCAGGATGTATTTGTCATGTTGGATGAGGGTTAAATATTGCCTGAGGTATTGGAAGAACTCCTCTCTTCAGTATTTCAAAAAAACCGTTATGCTACTCTGATACAGAATGTTTGGGCAAACAGCACTGCTTCAGTACTGCTCAGAAATGTCATTTTAGATTGTGCTCAGATCTCCGACATAGGGCTTTAACACAAGACCTTTGCACCAACCACCCACACACCAAATTAACAGAAATTAATGAAGTTTTCAATTAAATTTAGGATGTGATTGAACATCTCGGGGTTATTTTAAGGTTATAAACAAATCTGGATTTAAGCTCGTCACTATTGACATCAACTCTTGCTATAATGCCCAAGACTGGCATGTCAACATATTTGATGCAATGAACAGCAGACTTGGTTAACCAACAGAATAAATTATTTTTGTGCAGTTGATGTCTGTGTTCTCAGCAGTAAGGAAAACCAAGCAAAGTCCAGGAAAAGTTGCATGTTTGTTTCTTTGATCAGGGATTGGGGTAGTCATGTAATTACTTACATACATTGTCATTGTTAGAATTTGGATATCTAAAATATATTCTGTTTAACCAAAGAGAAACAATAGATTAATGAATACTACATTTGTTTTTCTCCAGGGCTTGTATATCACTGGGAACCAAGAATCGGGCAATTGGAGCAGCTGCCAAGGCCCAGGTATAGTAAAGCTGTATATTGCCTAGACAATTTCCTATCAAAACAGCTCAGCTGCTGCTTTTTACTTTCAGTAAAATTGAACTAGTAACTTTCCCAGACTGCAGCACATTTAAACTTGAGTCAAATACAGTTCAATGAAAATATTTGGTGTGCTTAAGGGGCAAATATATAGTGCCATGTTATTTAATTGGAGTGCAAATTTAATACAAAAATATAACATGCACACCTTTTCCTCTATGTAATTTAATGGAAATTTCAGAGTGGCTGTGCTGCATTTAATGTGGTTAAAACCATAAATATTCCTTAAAAATATTAATTCCCCCACAGCTTTTTAACATCAATGAATGGTTTTGGAAGCCAATCTTGAATGAGCTGGCATCTCCCTGCCACCTACAACTCCAAATAAAAAGAAAACACCTGACCCAACAATATGACTGGGTGATGACAAGCTTACAAGTCTGCGGATACCTGAAATTTGACAGTTGCACTCTTGTCACATGTGATGTCAATCCTCCATTATCTTGTATATGAGGAAAGAGAAGTGACTTTCTGGTAATTGGCTCAATAGTCATTTAAGTATAGATATAAACTTCCCTCTAAATTATAGCAGCATAAACTTGGGTATGGAAGGAAGCCATTCAGTCTTGCCTACACTAGCTAATTGAGCCTTCCGCCCTAATCTGAGTGGCTTGGTGGCACAGTGGTTAGCACTGCTGCATCACAGCACCAGGGACCTGGGTTCGATTCCCGGCTTGGGTCACTGTCTGTGCGGAGTCTGCACATTCTCCCCATGTTTGCATGGGTGTCTTCTTCTGTTGTTCTGATGTCCTCCCACAGTCCAAAAGATGTGCTGGTTAGGTAGGTTGGCCATTCTCCCTCAGTGTACCCAAAGAGGTGCCAGTGTGGCGATTAGGGGATTTTTCACAGTAACTTCATTGCACTGTTGATGTAAGCCTACTTGTGACACTAATAAATAAACTTAAACTAATCTCTCTGATCCATAGCCCTGTAGGTTACAACACTTCAGGTGCATTTTCAAGTTTCTTTCAGTTTAATGAGGATTTCTGTCTCTTCCACCATTTCAAGCAATGAGCTCCAGACCCTAGTTCTCCTCTTGGTGAGAACATTTGTCTTCCACTTCCCTACAATTCTCTTCCATGGTTATTCTCCTCCCTAATGGGGAAAATTGGTCCTTCATAATTTTATATACCTCCGTTAATCCTTGCATAATAGCTAAAATTCTCCATTCCTGGCAACTTGGTATTTCATAGTACTAAACTACAATGTCTGCATCTTTCTTCTCTTGTGAAGGCGAGGGCAAAGTATTCAAGAGCCATGCCCAAACCTTCCTCCTACTTGTCCCAGGTTCCTTTTTAAAAGTTTATTTATTTTGTCACAAGTAGGCTTGCATTAACACTGCAATGAAGTTACTGTGAAAATCCCCTAGACGCCACACTGTTTGGGTACACTGAGGGAGAATTTGGCATGGCCAATGCACCTAACCAGCACGCCTTCCGGACTGTAGGAGGAAACCGGAGCACCCGGAGGAAACCCATGCAGACACGGAGAACGTGCAGACTCCGCACAGACAGTGACCCAAGCCGGGAATCAAACCCAGGTCCCTGGCACTGTGAGGCAGCAGTGCTAACCACCATGCCGCCATCTTTTTGGTCTCTATTCAACCATACACTTTCCTTCGTTTTGTTGTTCTTGATATAGTTATCAAACCTTGCCTTCCTTAATTCTTCACTCTATTTGCAATATTTTTCAGTTCCTCGCGTTGCTTTTGTAATTTTGCATTTGAATTTCTAGACCTGTAACAGTACTGAGTCTTCATTGTCTGATGTGAACTTCCCTCTTTGCTTTATCCTACTCGGTACATTCTTTGACATCTAATTGGGTCTAGATTTGGGAGTCCCAACTTTTTTCTTACCAGAAAATATTTATTTTAAGCTCTCTCTCCTGCTTGAATGCCTCCAGCTCTGACACTGATTTACATTTGAATAACTTGAATCACACCAGCTTAGTAAAATTTAAAATTTGGTCCATCTTTCACCTTGCATACGAATTTGAAGCAGGAATAGACCATTCAGTCCTTCAAACCTGCTCCACCGTTCAATAAGATAATGGCTGATCTGATTATGCCTTCAACCCCACATTCCTGCCTACCCCTGATAACTTTTCATCCCCTTGTTGATCAATAATATACCTAGCTCTGCCTTAAAAATATTCAAAGACTGCTTCCACTGCCTTTTGAGGGAAAAATTCCAGAGACCCACGACCCTCAGAAAAATTCTCCTTGTCTGTCTTAAATGAGCAACCCATTGTTTTTAATTAGTGACCCCTAGTTCTAGATTCTGTGACAAGAGAAAACATCCTCTCGACATCCACCCTGTCAATATCTCTGAAGAGCAAGATTTCAATCAAGTCGTCTCTTTGTCTTCCAAACTCCACTGAACAAGAAACTAACCTCTCCAACCTTTCTTCGCAAGACTGCCTGCCCATTCCTGATATTAGTCTGGTAAACCTTCTCTGAACTGCTTGTAACACATTTGCATCTTTCCTTAAACAAGGAGACCTATACTGTACACAATATTCCAAATATGGTCTCACCGATGCCCTGTGCAAGTGAAGCACAAGCTCTTTATGTTTGTAATCAATTCCCAACACAATAAACAATAACATTTTATTAGCTTTCCTAATTACTTGCTGTACCTCCTATACTAACCTTTTGTGATTTGTGCACCAAGACACCCAGTTAGTTCCCTCTGCACCTCAGTTCTGTAGTCCCTCACCGTTTAGATAATAAGCTTTTTTATTCTTCCTGCCAAAATGGACAATTTCACATCTGCCCACATTATACTTCATTTGCCAGATTTTTACCCACTCACAGCCTATGTCTCTTTGTAGCCACCTTACGTTCTCACAATTTACCTTTTTACATGTGTTAACTTACCAAAATTCGCTGGACTCTGGGGTGGTTCCTGCAGATTGGAAAACAGCAAATGTGACGCCACTTTAAAAAAGGAGGTAGACAAAAGGCAGGTAACTATAGGCCGGTTAGCTTAACTTCTGTAGTAGGAAAAATGCTTGAATCTATCATCAAGGAAGACATAGCAAGACATCTGGATATAAATTGTCCCATTGGTAAGATGCAGTATGTGTTCATGAAGGGCAGGTCATGTTTGACTAATTTGGTAGAATTCTTTGAGAACATTACATGTGCAGTGGATAATGGAGAACCTGTAGATGTGATGTATCTGGATTTCCAGAAGGCATTTGACAAGGTGCCACACCAAAGACTGCTACATAAGATAAAGGTGCACAGTGTTACAGATAATGTATTAGCATGGATAGAGGATTGGTTAACTAACAGAAAGCAAAGAGTGGGGGTAAATGGATGTTTTTTTGGTTGGCAATCAGTGACTAGTGGTGTGCCTCAGAGATCAGTGTTGGGACCGCAATTGTTTACGATTTACATAGATGATTTGGAGTTGGGGACCAAGTGTAGTGTGTCAAAATTCACAGATGACACTAAGATGGGTGGAAGAGCAAAGTGTGCAGAAGACGCTGAAAGTCTGCATAGGGATATAGATAATCTGAGTGGGCGAGGGTCTGGCAGATGGAGTACAATGTTGGTAAATGTGAGGTCATCCATTTTGGTAGGAATAACAGCAAAATGGACTCTTATTTAAATGGTAAAAAATTGCAGCATGCTGTTGTGCAGAGGGATCTGGGTGTCCTTGTGCAGGAATCTCAAGGAGTTGGTTTGCAGGTGCAGCAGGCAATTAAGAAGGCAAATGGAATTTTGTCCTTCATTGCTAGAGGGATGGAGTTTAAAAACAGTGAGGTTATGTTGCAGCTGTATAATGTGCTGGTGAGGCCACACCTGGAGTACTGTGTACAGTTTTGGTCTCCTTACTTGAGAAAGGATATACTGGCACTGCAGGGGATGCAGAGGAGATTCACTAGGTTGATTCCGGAGTTGAGGGGGTTGGCTTATGAGGAGAGACTGAGTAGACTGGGACTATACTCATTGGAATTCAGAAGAATGAGGGGAGATCTTACAGGAACATATTATGAAGGGAATAGATAAGATAGAAGCAGGGAAGTTGTTTCCACTGGTGGGTGAAACTAGAAGTAGGGGGCATAGCCTCAAAATAAGGGGAAGCAGATTTAGGACTGAGTTGAGGAGGAACTTCTTCACACAAGGGGTTGTGAATCTGTGGAATTTCCTGCCCAGTGAAGCAGTTGAGGCTACCTCATTGAATGTTTTTAAGGCAAGGATAGATACATTTTTGAACAGTAAAGGAATTAAGGGTTATGGTGAGCGGGCGGGTAAGTGGAGCTGAGTCCACAAAAAGATCAGCCATGATCTTATTGAATGCCGGAGCAGGCTCGAGGGGCCAGATGGCCTACTCCTGCTCCTAGTTCTTATGCTCTTATGTACATCATAACTGTGGTGCAGCACATTTAGCAATCATACTTAGTCCCTTCATCCAAATCATTTGTATAAATTGTAAAAAGTTGAGTCTTTAGTTATGATCCCTGTAGCACAGCAGTCGTCACATCCTACCAACCAGAAAAAGACCCATTTATGCCAACTGCATGCCTATGTTACCCTCTACACCATGAGCTTTAATTTTACACAACCTTTAGTGTGACACCTTAAGACCATAAGACATAGGAGCGGAAGTAAGGCCATTCGGCCCATCGAGTCCACTCCACCATTCAATCATGGTTGATTTCAACTCCATTTACCCGCTCTCTCCCCATAGCCCTTAATTCCTCGAGAAATCAAGAATTTATCAATTTCTGTCTTGAAGACGCTCAACGTCTCGGCCTCCACAGCCCTCTGTGGCAATGAATTCCACAGACCCACCACTCTCTGGCTGAAGAAATTTCTCCTCATCTCTGTTCTAAAGTGACTCCCTTTTATTCTAAGGCTGTGCCCCCGTGTCCTAGTCTCCCCTGTTAATGGAAACAACTTCCCTACGTCCATCCTATCTAAGCCGTTCATTATCTTGTAAGTTTCTATCAGATCTCCCCTCAACCTCCTAAACTCCAATGAATATAATCCCACGATCCTCAGACGTTCATCGTATGTCAGGCCTACCATTCCTGGGATCATCCGTGTGAATCTCCGCTGGACCCGCTCCAGTGCCAGTATGTCCTTCCTTAGCATGTCTTCTGGAAATCTAACTACAGTACTACCACCAGTGTTTCTTTATCCGTAGCACGTGATGCCTTCGAAGCCCAGTAAATTGGTGAAACGTGATTCCCCTGTCACAAAGCCATGTTGACACTGCCTGAATACCTTGATTCTTTTCCATGTGCTCTGCTGTAACATCTTTGATAATGGCTTCTAACATTTTCCCGTTGCAGATGTTAGGCTAACTGGCTGATTATTTCCTGCTTTGTCTTGAACAAAGGAGTTACATTTGCTATCTTTAATACAGCATTCCCAGAATCTAGGGAATTTTGGAAAATTAAAACCAATGCATCTATCTCATATAGCCACTTCTTTCAAGAATTTTGGGGTGAAGTCTATCCAGACCGAGGGATTTGTCATCCTGCAAATCCAACAATTTGCTCCATACCACTTCCCTGGTGATTGTAATTTTCCTGAGTTCCTCCCTCCCTTCTACTCCCTGATTTACAGCAATTTCTGGAATGTTACTTGTGTATCCTCATGAAGACAGATGCAAAATACCTGTTTAACCCATTGCCATAGTCCTCCTTTCCATTACCAATTCTCCAGATGCACTTTCTATGGGATAAGTGCTTACTTTAACTCTTTTTCTTATTTAAATATCTATAGAAACTCATTATCCATCTTTATATTAGTGGCTACCTTTCTTTCGTATTTACTCTTTATTGAATTTCCTATTTTTCCCAATTTTCTGACCTGCCACTCGTCTTTGCACTAATAATTTATTTTACGTTTAATACTGTCTTTAACTTTATTTCATTAACCATATGTGATGGGCCCTCCTGTTGGGATTTTTCTTTCTCATTGGAGTGCATCTATTCTATATATTCTGAAATATCCCTTGAAATGTCTGGCACTGAACATTTGTTGCTCTATCCTTTAAGCACATTTGCTAGTTCACTCTAGCTAGCTCTGCTTTCATAACCTTATTTAAGTTTAAAAATGCTAGTCTTGGACCCATTCTTCTCCCTTGTGTTATGATTGCTGCTACCTAGAGATGCTTCCACTGAAGTTATCAATCAATTATATCTCATTACACAGTAACAAGTCCAGTATAGCCTGGCCTCTGGTTGGTTTCAGAATGTTCTCTTCTGAGAAACTAGCCCAAAAACATTCTATGAACTCCTCGCCTGTGCTATCTTTTCCCATCTGACTTTTACAATCTATATGTAGTAAAATCCCCCATGATTATTGCAGTGCCTTTCTGACAAGCTCCCATTATCTCTCCTTTTATACGCTGCCCTAATGCCTACTTACAATTAGGGGGCTTGTACTTCACTCCCACAACTGACTTCTTGCCTTGTAATTTCTCATCTCAAGTCAAATTGCTTCTACATCCTGGCTTCCTGAAATTGGATCATTCCTCTCATGTGCTAACGCCATCATTAATTAACAGAGGCACCACTTAATTTTCTGTTCTTCCGAAATAGCACATACACTTCAATATTCAGGTCTCATCTACGCCATTATGTAGCCATGTTTCTGTGATAGCTATCGGATCATAATTATGAATTTATTTTTGCACTAGCCGTTCATCTGTTTTGTTTCAAATGCTATGTGCATTTAGATAGAGAGCCTTCAGTTTGGCCTTTTAGTTTTTGTAGCCTCTACCCTTACGTGTTGATTTCCTCTTAGATTTGTACTCTCCGTCTCTTCCTATCATGGTCTGTTTATCATTTCCCACATTAGTACATATTTTACTTGCCTCATCTCTGCTCTTTGATTTACCACGTCTTCTCAAATTTGATCCCTTGCCCCCTATTTAGTTGAAAGCTCCCTACTTCCTTAGTTGTGTGGCTTGCTGGAACATCAACCCCAACATGGATCAGTTGGTCCTAATCGTACAGATTCCACTTTCCTGACAACTGGTGCTCCATGACCTGGAACTCACTTTCCCACACCAGTCTTTGAACCACACGTTCATTTCATAATCTTATTTGTCCTGTCAATTTTCACATGGCTCCATAAATTATTACCTTTTGAGATTCTGCTTAACTTGGTGCCGAACTCCTCTTACTGACTATGCAAAACCTCCTTCCTCGTCCTGCCTATATCATTGGTACCTACATGGACCGCAATACTACAGTACTACACTCCTACCCTCTGGGTCCCTTTGCCTGCATCTGCTGCAGTCTCGCTCTCCTTGACCACTTTCCAAACCAGAAAATCCTATCCGAAGGAGTGTGCGTGCATCCTGAAACAAAGCATCTGGTTAACTCAGCCCTCCCTGATGTGTTGGTGTATCTGCATCTCAGTTTCCAACTCAATAACTGAGCTGAAGCTTCTCAAGCCACAAACCATTACTGCTGACGTGCTTTCTTTGTATAACACTGGTGTCTATGAGCTCCCACATGCCTTTACAAATCACCTTTCTTGACATACTTATTGGCTTTTGTTGTTTATTTTATTCAATTATTTTTTATTTTATGTATTTGTTAATATCGCAAACTCCAGTACTATTTTAAACCTTTGGAAAATAGACCTTGACCACTTAACAGATATTCATCCGATACTCACCAACAGCTCACTTCCTCCCTGTAGTAGAGCAGACACCAATTCCAACAGTGTGCACTATATCATGAGCTGGATTTTACAAGTGCCTCCCCTATCACCCAGCTAAAAGGTCGATGGCAAAATCAACTCCTATAAAGTTGACTGCCTCTTGGCTAATTGTGTTAATTGCTTTAAGGTGAGACGTCTTGCCCCTATCTTGGAAGTGCTGCCTTAAGAGCTGACAGCCAATCGGATCAACAACATCAGGTGGGAGTAGTGGTAACTGCTGGCATTGCAGGCAATCCCGACTAAGAAGCTGTGCCGATTTGATGTAGTCCCTGGGGAGTGGAGTGAGGGGTCTGAGAGTGACATCGAGGCACCAGAGAATCAGGGCACAGGGGAACAATGACCTTGGGGAGGGGATGCCTCTGAGAGGCATAGGAATCCTACAAAGGAGGTAACTCCACCACCCTTGCCTCACCAGCCACTGCAGCAGAAGCAGCCAGGCTTCTCCAATGTTGCAGAACTCCCTCTGTCCAGGTAAGATAGTGGTGGGAGCGGGATGAGACATTTAGCCACCAATGGGCCTCAATAGGCTCAAGGACAGGTGAACTGCTCAATGCCACCATGCAGCTTTCCCCCACCCCTCTGCAAAATTTGAGGCAGGGAGGCAGGTATGTTGTGAGCATCTGCCTATTTCTGTACTTGCTACCACACGGCATCAGGAGTCACCCCAAAGAGTTTGTCCTTTTAAAAATAATTATTTCCTAGCTCCTTAAAATCTTCCTGCTGGACCTCGTCTCTAGCAGCGTTATTGATATCTAATTATGGATGTAATTCATTTGAGTCTGGCTCTTAAGATTGGAGCATTCACAACAGTGGATAACATCTTTTGCACATCAAAAATTCAGGAATCAGTTTTCTAAAATGGTGGTTGGGGGATGGGTAAAAGGTACAATTAACCCATTGGAACCATTGAGTATTAACCTATAATGTAAATAATGTCATCGAAGTGTTTAAAGCGTCACTCATTAAATTATTTTCTCTGGTATGAATTCATTGCAGTGACTAATTTTGCAATGCATATCAATTAATTTCTTGTTTCGAAAACTCAAGCAGTTTTACAGAAACAACCTTATTTCAAATTCCTGTTGAGAACATAATACCGTTGTTTGGTTTGCCATGCACTGTATTTACCTGAGATTTGCATGTTCTGAAGTACTGCATTTATGGTGCTTGTGTGATGACGTTGCATTGCAAATTGCAGTAATTAGAATATTTCTATCTACAGATTGTGACCAATGCAAAGAATACTGTGCAAGGCTTTAAGCGGATACATGGGAGAGTTTTTGATGACCCGTTTGTGCAAGCAGAAAAGAACAAACTTCTATATGAGCTTCAAAAGATGCCCAGTGATAGTGTTGGAATCAAAGTAAGGTGTATTTGTAATAGAACATAGAACAGTACAGCACAGAACAGGCCCTTCGGCCCACGATGTTGTGCCGAGCTTTATCTGAAACCAAGATCAAGCTATCCCACTCCCTATCATCCTGGTGTGCTCCATGTGCCTATCCAATAACCGCTTAAATGTTCCTAAAGTGTCTGACTCCACTTCAGTCCATTTCAGGCAGTCCATTTCACACCCCAACCACTCTGAGTAAAGAACCTACGTCAGACATCCTTCCTATATCTCCTACCATGAACCCTATAGTTCTGCCCCCTTGTAATAGCTCCATCCACCCAAGGAAATTGCCTTTGAACGTTCATTCTATCTATCCCCTTCTTCATTTTACAAACCTCTAAGTCTCCCCTCAACCACCTCCGCTCCAGAGAGAACAGCCCTAGTTCCCTCAACCTTTCCTCATAAGACCTACCCTCCAAACCAGGCAACATCCTGGTAAATCTCCTTTGCACTTTTTCCAGCACTTCCACATCCTTCTTATAGTGAGGTGACCAGAACTGCACACAATATTCCAAATGTGGTCTCACCAAGGTCCTGTACAGTTGCAGCATAACCCCACGGCTCTTAAACTCCAACCCCCTGTTAATAAAAAATGGAAATGTATCTTAAAGTGGAACTTAAGTAAGAATTTTGAAGTATGTTGCTCGTGTTCGCTGATAGCCAAGCTATCAGGATAGGGATGATGCTCCTTCCCCCTTGCCAATTTGTCACTGATGAAGGAACATGAGTGGGCTGAGGGGTCTGTGGGACTGGCATTGAACAGCTGAGTTTTTTGAAATATGAGCTAACTTTTGAACACTTGTCCTGTTATTGGCTGTGTGTGCTTGAGTAAATTAGAAGTTTATTGGACCTGCCTGCTGTACAAGAATCAATGTCTTTCATGTTTTCAGGGTATCCCAAAGCACTTTGCAACTATTTTTGAAGTGTAGACATTTGTTTGTAGGAATTATTCCTTCTCCTTTCAGAGGAACATTCTTAAAAGGGAGGGAAAATCTTTGACTTTGAGCAATTTATTTAGAATATGTGGATTGTGACTTTTAAATCTACACAATATTCAATTTAAGTAATCATGGTAAATGCATCTTGTATCCATCTCTAGACAAATATATGATGGACAATATCTTGATCTCTGAACTACAGTAATGTAATGAAACTATGTTGCCATTTCTGTCGCCTGCAGTTTTTTTTAAATTAAGTAATGTAGCTTAATTTTCTTACAGGTGCAATACATGAATGAAGAAAGACTTTTTGCTATTGAACAAATTACAGGGATGTTACTAACTAAACTTAAAGAAACTTCAGAAAATGCACTGAAGAAGCCAGTGACAGACTGTGTGATTTCGGTAGGTTGGATTGAAGTAACGCCAGCAAAATCTCAAAACTATCCTAGATTTAGTTTATAAAGATTGTACCAGCAGTCAACTGCCAGGAAATTATTTACCCGCTGGATGGTAGTGAATAATTCTTCTTCAGAAGTAGCTTCCTCGGGGACATCCTTATGTAAAGAACTGTTGCCTTAATCTAACTGCTCGAGATGATGAGCATTTTGACTTTTGCCAAGATGAAATTCAAGAAATTCTGTACTTTGCTCTAGTGCACTGTACATAGTTGAGGAAAAATGTTGGGTACCTCAAGTATTGTCTTCATTCTTTTGAAGGTATGTTGATTAACAAGCTTTTTGTATTTCCTGTCAAAGTTTTGAAGTGCAATCCCAGACCAAACTTGCGTACAACATGGGTTAACAGATCACAGGAATCATGTGCTATTGCAAAGATGTTAAGGTCTAAATAGCAGGAGCTTATCCCTTTTATCCTGTCATTTACAAGCTCAAGATTCTTCAAGTTTATCTACCATGAGTGCAAAATTGATTCTACTTTTTGTAACATGTCACCATAGTGTTTATAGTACTTGCCGAGTAACCCAAGGTTGAGTTTATGGCTAGTTATAAATCTGTTAATATGTGGGCAAGCACCAGAAACTGTCAAAAAGCTGCTTAACTGATTTACCCTATCTATAGTGACTTCTGAATAAAAATCGTACATTGTAGATGCTTATTGCCACTACTGCAGTGGCATGGCAAACTATTCAATTGTAAAACACCTGCTGAAATGAGTAAAAACAGAAAAGGCTGGGAATACACAGCAGGTTAGTCAGCATCTGTGGAGAGAGCGAAACAGTTAACATTTGGTCAGTGACTGAAAAGTTATTGACCTGAAATATTAATTGTTTCTTTCCCCACTGATGCGCCTGACCTGAGTGTTTCCAGCATTTTCTGTTCCAGTTTCCAGCATCCGCAGAACTTTGGCTTTGCTGATCAGTTGTATTGTAGCTTCAATGCAATGACTCTCATTAAAACACAGCCCAATCAACCATTTAGTCATCCTCATTGAACCAATGCAACCTATCTGATAAACTTTAGATGTTAACCTAAATTAGTTGTGCTTGTAATCTCATTGATCACACTCCTAAGACTGCTGCATATATCCTCTTCCATTGGAAGGGTCAAACCACTAGTGGTGGGGTGCAGTTTGGGTTTCATGCATAGCTGTGGTCATGTGAGCCTAAAAATATCACTACCTATTGCACTTGACCCTCTTTCTCTCTAATCTCACCCTCTCCCTTGTCTCTGCGCTCTTGTCTCTTTTCTCGCTCTCGCCTCTTGTCTCGTCTCTCTCTCTGGGCACTCTCTAATGCTTCCTTTTCCCAATCCCTCTGTTTAGAAATGATTATGCTTTTCTTTTTTTTTACTCGAGTGGCTAACTCTTATTTCTCCACTTTTTATTCATTTTCCATGTTCTTGCACACTTAACCAGTCTGAATAATTTTACTATCCCCTCCGAGCTTAGTTTTCCAACCAACTTTTGTGACCTTGGTCAGCTTGGGTACACCCAAAGTACTGATTCTTGCAGTATGCCACTAATTGAAACTCATCAACCTGAAAATGTCCTGTTTATTCCTATTTACTTAAGAAATCCTGAATCCATATATGCCACAGACTCTACCATCACACCAGGAGGTCAACCCTGGTTCATGGTTGGGGCATATCAGGAACAAGCTTTTTAAAATGTGGCTACCTGAATGCTAACCACCTATATATAAATATTAAATAGTCCCACCACCAGAGTAAATCTCTGGTAACCATATCACTCAGGCTAATAAAGAAAGATGGAGGCTTCATGAACTTCTCTCTCTAATGACTGGTGAAACCCAGAATTTGACGGGTGGAGTTTACAACTATCTTTAGCCAAAGTACCAAGTGGACAATCCTACTTTACATCTTCCCAAAATTTCTGCCATCATAGATGCTAATATTCATCCACGCTTGGGGCATTCCACATGATATTAAGAATCAGCCAAGTACATTAGACAATGAAGGCTATGGATCATGATGACGTTGACTATGATGCTGAAGACCTGCACAGTAGAGGTAGCTGGTTCTGATGAAAGTTAATTGACCTGAAACACAATTGTTTCTCGCTCCAGAGATTCTGCTTTACCTGAGTGTAATAAATACAAAATGCTGGCAATTAATAGTCAGTTCCGTAGCCAGGCTAGTCAATGCACTATGACACTTGTATCTACCTGACAATATAGAAAATTGCTCAGGTATGTCCTATCCATAAAAGACAGGACAAATCTGATCCAGTTAATTAATAATTAGCCTGTTCCGATCGTCACTGAAATGATGGGAGGAGTATCAATTGTCAACAAAAGCACTGGCTCACCAATAAAGTAGCGGATACTTGTTTTCGTTTCTGTTTTGCTGGAGTCACTTTGCCCCAGCTCTAGTTAGTGTTAACTAGGTTGTGGATGCAGCAGCTGATTACCATTGAAGAGTTCTGAGTAGCTGCTCTTAAGATCTAGAGACCATTTCACCAAATATGATTCCAAGGAACTCTAGGTGAGGATTAATGGGAAACCAAAATCAGTTGCTAGGGTAATGGATGTTGCACAAGAATATGGTTGGCTTTGGAGATTAGTGATCACAGCTCTGGGACATCACTACTAGGATCCCTTATAATTACATCCTAGGCTGCTTCAACAATCTTCTTTCTTCCATAAGGTCAGGAGCGGGACAATTAGCTGATAATTCTAGTATTCAGCTCTGTTCACAACTCCTGATATTGAAGTGGCCTATGCAGACTACAAGATTTGGACAACCTGCATCCATACTTGAGCTGAAAAGAGGCAGGTAACATTCAAGTGCTCCACAATGACAATTTCCAGCAATGAGGCTAACCACTTTTGGCCTTCAACAACACTATTGTGGTTGAAAATAAAATAAATACAATTTAAATAAATACAAGTTACTGTCAACCAAGGTTAACTGGACCAACTGGTTAGAGGCTGGTTGTGATGGGTGGTTCAACCCATGATCACACAGCCCCCTTCCTATTTCCACAAAGGTTCAAGCTAGGATTGTTTGAATATTTGCCACAGCAATGCTCAGAGCTACTGAGGGCAAAGCAGACCATTTGGATGCCACTCAGCTCAGAATCCATGCTCCTTTGGCATTATGTAGCTGCAATATGCACTATGAAGCAGATATGCTGCTGTGGTTCTGCAAGCTTGCTTCAATAATACCTTCCAGTTGTGTACCTTTACGCAAAGGACAAGAAGCAACATCATGGGAACACTATTTCTTCTGTTACACACTATCCTGACTTGGATATGCATTACCATTCCTTCCTTATTGTTTGATCATAATTCTTGAATTTCTACCTAACACATATAGAAATATAACCACTAAGATTGCAGTTCAAGGACCATTACTATCTAGAGGTAACTAAGGATTGCTAAGAAATTCTTTCTTGCTATTGCCCACATTCCAAGATCTCATTTTTAAAATTCAAATGCAGCTCTTTGTGTGTCCATTGATAAATCAACTTTTTGAGCAAAAGGTTTTTAACCATATTTAGTTAATGTAGCTAGAGAGATCAAACATCCACTTACAGAATCACTGGCCCTCATCATGATCAGCAAATCGGCAGCACAAATTATTGCTGTGCCATGCTTCTGCATCACTTGGACTGTGGTTCTCATTGATTATCCAACAGGTTTTATGTAGCCCTGCGGCCATCTAGCTTTTTATTCTGTCTGGATGCTGGTCCAAACAAAATGGCATGAAGGTAACTTCCCTCGCTGTAACAGTCTCGTGTTGAATTAATGTGGCCAGTAACAACCCAATTCATAGTTGACAAGGGTCTATAGTTTGGTACTGACTGATCCTCCAGCCAAACAAATGGATCATGCAGAAAATAGGAATAATTCAACCTGAAACCCAAGTCCTCTTGTGGTTTCATTCAAATGGATTGCTTTACATCCAACCATTATATATAATCTAGTTGATTCTGGTATTGTATGCCCAAATTCATCTTTACTGAAATTACTCAATTTGAACATAAAAATTCATAAAGGACTGAATTTCAGTGACCCAAATTTTGCTGGAGTGCTGCATCTGGTGGTTGGTGCTTTGAATCAGATTTTTCTTTCCCTTTGCCTTTCAGCTCCAATTTGTGCCACAAGCTGCTGGAAGTGCAAGTTCATTGCACTTAAAGGGCCATCTGGGACCTTGGTGAACAATGGTCTACAGTAACCAGTTTAAAAATAGAGAATAAAATCGAGCAATGGATGGACAAGAAAGTGGGTTGATTTAAAAGTCAAATTGGGAAAGAGAAAGGAAAAGTAAGGTTGTTTTTAAAAAGCCTCCAGGAACAAATTATGACTTGCAAGTCTCCACACTTTCAGTTGGCCCCTTTTCTGGTTAAATAGCATATGCAAACCATAAATCATTTCATTAGCAAGTGAAGTAGCAGCTGTACCTGCTGAGTTATATTATCACTATACAGATTTGTCAAGTCCGTAACTCATGGGAATGTTAATGATGAGCTCCTCTATTTGCGAGACTAATGACAGCGCAGTGTAAATTAATCAATTTGTGACTTTGCAACTCCCAACTCATACCACAAATTGTTCTTTTTTTTACACACATTTGTACATGCAGGTAAATTCTGGGGTATTGACTTGGTTATATCGTTTACACTTTTTAAGCAGTTCCTTTTAAGATCACTGCCTTGATCTGTCCATAATCCAGTGAAGATTTTGTTTGAATTCTGATTGAAAACACAAGCATACCCTGAATTTAATTTAAGCTGTGATTTTTGTCTTTTAGTTGCTGTAAATGGTTAATCAAAATTTAAGTATTTCCCTTAAGTTTTCTTGACCTGTACTATGTAACTGCTGTTACTTGATATGAGGATGGCGTGTCAGTACAGTACGGGATCCTGAATTGTATATTAAACAGAAAACTTAAATCTGTTGGCAGGTCCCTAGTTTTTTCACCGATGCAGAAAGAAGGTCTGTGATTGCTGCTGCTGATATTGCAGGACTTAATTGTTTGCGGCTGATGAACGACACCACTGCAGGTAAAAACAAAGCACTACATCATGGCCTGTTAAGGTGGCTAGGTTTTCCTAGACTTAAAACCACTTATTAGTTGTTTCAACAATTACACGTGTGTAATACTTCGATAAAGCTTGTTAAAAGATTAGTAGGAATGCATTTTTTTTAATGGAGAAGTACATTTTGTCAAATTGGGAGATATAGGGGCTGTGAAAGCAGTAAGTTTAAAAACCGTAGAGAAAATATTGGTCATTAGAGAACAAGGCCAACAAACTAATGTTTTCGCCTTTTTGTGGCAATATAATAAGCCAGCATCACTCCATTCTGGCATAAACTCCAATATGAACTTAAAAATGGATTCACATCTGGGACATCTTTTTCTAGCTTGAATTATTCTAGTCCAGCAGCAATAAAGATTTTGAATGACTATTAAGAAAGAGCTTCATATCTCAAATTTTTGTGACCGCTTCAAGAAGCTCTGTAACAAATGACACATTGGTTAGCACTGCTGCCTCTATCGGGGACCTAGGTTTGATTCCAGCCTCAGGTGAATTTGGGAGGAACTGTCCGTAATAGTTAATCATCCCAAGGAAGGATCAGAATTCTGAAGTGTTTCTAGGAACCAGTGCCTCTTTGATTGCTTTCACTTTGTTCTCCATTGGATATAACCCTTGAATATCAACCTGATAACCAAGATAAACCACTGTATCTGCTTGAAAAGTGCACTTCTTTCTTTTGAATCGCACTCCTGCTTTCTGGAATCGTTTTAAAACTTTGCCCAAATTTGCCAGATGTTCCTCCTTGGTGTTATTAAGATGTCATTCAAATAAAAGACAATTCTGGGCAACCCCTGCAGCAAATTCTCCATAGTCGTGAAAGATGGCACAAGCTGACAAAAGCCCAAACGGACGTGGGGGGGGGGGGGGTCTTTATTCTGGTTATTGCTGAACTGACTGGTGATTCCTGCAATCTCCTCTCCATGGAGCAGAATTAGCAGCAAGCTGCTGGCAATGTGTTGTGGTGTTGTTCTGTTTACGTCCCGCTCGCTTGCTCTGACTCCACTGCATTGCCCAGTGTTCACAGGGGTTTTGAAGCGATGCTGTTTCATGTCAAGCTCTCCAATCTCTCTCATGGGATACTCAGCAGCCTTGGCTCATCACCCAGGCTCTGCCCATACCCTGCCAGTCCCGACTGAACCAGGCTCTGTCCAACATTAAGGGTATTTAAATGGTCATTGGATAAACATATGGATGATATTGGAATAGTGTAGGTTAGATGGGCTTTAGATTGGTTTCACAGTTCGGCGCAACATCGAGGGCCAAAGGGCCTGTACTGCGCTGTTATGTTCTATATTCAAACAGTAGACATGTATATTGTTTATTTGTAGTGACATAAGTTCCTGCTGTTTTGTCCCGTTCTAACTGTTGGTAAGTGTGCTACATGTCCAATTTGGTATATGTCAGACCCCCAGCCAACTTGGCATACAGATCTTCTGTTTTGGGATGGGATATTTATCCAGTTTCACATCCTTGATTACTGTCGGCTTGTAATCCCAGGAGATAGTTGTCTGGTTTAACTACTCGCACAATGGGTGCTGCCCACTCTGAAAACAGTACGGTTCTGATGATGCCCAAGTCTTGTCACTTTAGCTCCGTCTCTACATTTTCTATTAATGTATCCTTTTCTCGGCATCTGTTGCCAGAGGTAATGGTAGAGGCGTATACAATTTTGTCTTTTAAAAAGTACTTGGACATTTACATGGGTAAGATGGGTATAGAGGGATATGGGCCAAATGCAGGCAATTGGGATTAGCTTTGGGGTTTTTAAAAAAAAAAAAAGGGTGGCATGGACAAGTTGGGCCAAAGGGTCTGTTTCCATGCTGTAAACCCCTGACTATGCTGACAATGGGCCATGGATTCTGTAGGTTGTTGATAAAATGACATTCACTCGTCAAAATATGGAAGTTTAACCCTATACTAAACCGGCCTTCCAATGTGGTCTGTATATCTTGCGGATCCTTTAGCTCGTCTGTTAATCTTGACATGTTCAACCTGTGTAGACCTTGCCTTCATTCCAAATAGGCAAATTTTAATTGTTTTCTTGTCTGGTTCAGATACATGAATCAAGGAACCAAAGCTCTATACACTGTTTAAAGATTTAGAATTCAGTAGTAAGTCAGTTGTTTCCGAATTCAGACTGGGGAATTTTTTGGATGTTTTGACGATACCCCTTTGACCTTCCTTACTTCTCCTCCTATACCTCGGATGAGTGTCACCATGGCTGTTTTTGTATGTTTTTCAAAAGCTCTGCATGTTATGATTGCTGTCCTCTCTGGTCCTTTTTTTGTTTGGCACTCCCTCACAATCCAGCCCATGCCCTAGTCACTTGCCTTTCCCAAATTTGCTAACCTGATGCTGGTTCCCTCAATGTGCTATCCTACTCACCATGAGGGATCTGTCTGCTTACCAGGTTTTTATTTGAGCGCTGTCTTCAAAGCTTTTCTCCTCAGTCAAACGTTGAGGGTTGTCTCATGCCATGTAGCATGATCTAAGACTGTTCATGTCATCCTGCACTGAACCACTGCTCCATACCATGTCATCTTTTTATAATGTAAAGACACCAGTCACTTAAGGGATTGGATAAGCATGTTGTGGGTTTATTATTGAGACTAGGCACATGGAAGCATTTATACAAAGGTATAAAGCTTTAAGACACTAGCAGTAGAGCTGTGTGACTGCTCTAGCAAAAGTGAAACTAAAGCTGGATTTCTTGTCACACTTCCATTCAAGTGATGCCATGCTGCAATCCCTTAAAAATCTATTTTAACTGGAGTGAGGATAGTGGAAGGGCTTGCCATAAATCTTTAAAATCTGAGATGAGGGAGGTGCCAGTGTATTTGGAGAGTAGGAAATGTGGCGCATACATTCATAGCAAGAGTGGGGCAAGGATACTTATAGTAATTGCAGTTTAACATCAGTGATGGGTAAGGTTTTAGAAACAATCATGGGAAATGTTAACAAACACTTGAAGAGATTTGCGTTAATTAAGGGGAGCTAGCATGGATTTGTGAAAGGCAGATTGTTTAAATGCAGTTGGATGAGGGTTGATGAAGGGAAAGCAATGGATGTTGTGTATATAAATTTTAAGAAAGCATTTGACAAGGTTACCTGGTTACCAAAATGAGGCACCTGGAATAGGAAAAGTCTACTTTTTGCTCTGAAGCAAATATTGAGGGTGGTGGTAAATGGTTGTTTTTCAAACAGCAAAATGTGCAGTGGTTTTCCTCGAGGGTCAGTTTTGGAGCCACTGATTTTTAAAAAATCATAGAATTACAGAATCCTACAGTGCTGAAGGAGGCCATTTGGTCCATCGAGTCTGCATCGACCACAATCCCACCCAGGCCCTATCCCTATAACCCCATGCATTTATCCTAGCTAATCCCCTTCACACGGGCAATTTAGCATGGCCAATCCACCTAACCCACTCATCTTTGGACTGTGGGAGGAAACCGGAGCACCTGGAGGAAACCCATGCAGATGGGGAAAATGTGCAAACTCCGCACAGACATTGACCCAAGCCGGGAATCGAACCCTGGCACTGTGAGAGAGCAGTGCTAACCACTGTGCCACCCTATAATATAAAGTGATTTGGATATTGGAAATTAGAAAAACATTTTTGAAGATGATGCCAAACTTAAGAGGTGTGTGTGTGTGGCAAACAATGAGGATGACAGTTGACTGCAAGCAGACATAAATAGGCTAGCCAAATTGGAAAACACATGATGGGTGAAATGTTATTGTAAAGTGAGGTGATGGATTTTGACTTGGAAGGGAAGGGGGCAAATAAATGCATTCAAGGGGAAGGAGGGTGAACATATGACGAAAGCAATAAAATAGAACATTTTGTTGATGGGGTGAGATGAAACTTGCATGAGCAGTTAAGCTGAATAGAATGTAGAACTTGAAATGATGTGGGCAGGTTGGGTTATTTTACCGAATGCTCATTTTGTCTCGATGTTTTATGTCTGCGTGGTGTGCATGTTTTAGCCTGACATTGGGGAGGCAACAGCTTGTGACTTGTATTCCGCTTTCCCATATAAAACTCAAATTACTGCAATGCCTGGAGATTTTTTTCTTACCTGGGTGGTTTATTATTTGCACTGTAAGGAAAAAACACAACTTTAAAGATTGTGCCTGAGAAATGCAGACTTTCTGCCTCTTGGGTAGTTAGGAGTTGTGGTTTGTCATTCCTTTTCATTCAGGTTCCAGCTTTGAAAAATAGCACTTTAATCTGGGATCGGTTTGTTGCAATTAATCAATGTATACCGAGCATTCTACTCCAGCTGTAGTTTGCTTTCTTTAGTTATATGAATCTGGAAGTACATTGATGCAAGTGATAAAGGACAACTTTGTGATATTGAGCTAATGTGTAAAAAAAAAAGTTCAAGTTATATTCAATACTTACTTGAATAAACTTGACTTGACTACAGATTAAATTCTAGTACTTGACAGGGCAGTTGGGCTTTTAGGAAAGCTGTTTGGTGATGAAAGAAGGAAGGTTGAATTGCTGTACAGTTTTAAATTGCACTTTAAAATTTTACTGGTCCTTGTGCTCAAAAGGCAGTAATTCAGTCCATCCCTCCTGTCTGCCAACTCTTTGGCTGAAGCTAAGTAATCTAATTCACCTAGCCTTTCCCTTTTTCTCTAACTTCTATATATTTCTCTTTGTCCAATTGACTTGATGTCTCTCTTACTGAGATCTACTCCCAAGCTGTCAAAAGTACATGTTTATCTATGGGCAAGCTTTCATAAAAGTTAGAGCACAGGAGGCAGAAACAGGATCTCCATCTACTGCCAAGAGTGGCCTTTTGTTTGCTTTTTCTCTTTGCCATGGATTTTGAGCAATCCCTACCTCATGTATTTCCGATTTAAATTAGCATGGTACTGTGAGCCTGCTCTCCAGTACTAAATGTTGCTTCATTTAATGCTCGGTGCCACCGACGGATAATTTATTGTGCATTTTAACAATAGTCTTGACAAACATAGTTCAAACCCAGGCACATTATAGGATTCTTGGCTATTATTCTGTTTTCTGTTTTCTAGTTGCTCTTGCATATGGTATTTACAAACAGGATTTACCAGCCCCAGAAGAGAAACCAAGGAATGTGGTCTTTGTAGATATGGGACACTCAGCCTATCAGACCTCTATTTGTGCATTTAACAAGGGAAAGCTTAAGGTTAGTAGTTTAAAAAACTTTGTTTTTTTAAACACAGAAACAGAAAATGCTGGAAAATCTCAGCAGGTCTGACAATCTGGAGAGAGAATAGAGCCAACATTCCAAGTCTGGATGACCCTTCAGCAGAGCGCTGACAATGGGTCATCCAGACGTGAAACATTGGCTCTATTCTCTCCACAGATGCTGTCAGACCTGCTGAGATTTTCCAGCATCTGCAGTATTTTGCTTTATTTTTTTTAAAACCATTTTTCATCATTAGAAACATCCTCCTTTTTAAAAATAAAAAGATTTGCTTCTGCATAGCACTTTTCACAAAAACACCATAGAGCCCAATGAAATACTTTTGAAATTTAGTCTTCATAATGTGGGAAATGCAGCAAACTCCCACAATCAGTAATGTGGTAATGGACAAATCTTTTAATTGATGTTGATTGAGGATAAACACTGGCCTGTAGGCCAGGTAGAATTCCCCTGCCTCTGATTTGTAATTGTGCAGTGGGGTCTTTGGTACTTGCCCAAGCAAGCGAATAGGTCTTTGTTTAATGTTTAATCCCGCAGATGGATTCTTTGACAGTGCAACGTTCCCACAATTCTGTGAAAATTGGCAGAAATTTGTTTGCCCTTGCATAATTTCCAGACATTTTTCACATTTCAGTAACATTGGAGTAAGGAATTTTAGGCACACTGCTCATTTTACTTGTAAATTGATAAATACCAAATATGGAAACTGCTTTGAGAAGCTATAGACCAAATTAATTAACAGTATTCTTAGTCAACTGCAATACTATGGTTATCTGCAGAGTGAACTTGTGTTCAGTACACCATTTGAATGCTGGTGGAGCTTTTTTCTTGGATGCTGTTTACCAGAAACTCTAAAAGCAGCAAGACTGTTTCTCTTTTGAACCCACATTGCACCCTGTGTATATAATAGTGTATGAAATCGTCAGTATTCTAAATAATTTTGAATATTATGTAACCATGTACAGATATTAGTGCAGAAAGCCAAGCAATGATGCATTTAGAACATTATCTTTGTGGTGATTAGATTTTTTTCTCTCAAATCATAGGTCCTGGGAACTGCATTTGATCCCTACTTGGGTGGAAAGAATTTTGATGAAGCCTTGGTGGATCACTTTTGTGAAGAATTCAAGACTAAATATAAACTAAATGTAAAGGCTAATGGGAGAGCTTTGCTCCGTCTGCACCAGGAGTGTGAGAAATTGAAGAAGCTAATGAGTGCAAATGCATCTGATCTCCCAATGAACATAGAATGCTTCATGAATGATATTGATGTTTCTGGTAGAATGAACAGGTAAGTGTGTATTATGTCCTTTTTTTGCAAATTTTGATTTTTGATTATTCAACTTTGTTGGAGGGAAGGACAAAATTGGAAGGCAATTTATAAAACCCTTTGAGGAATTTAGATCTTTCAAATGTCAACCTGAACATAGTCTCTTTTTATAACTAACACAGACTGCATCTTTCACAAAAGTCACTCTGCTAGGAGTTGATTACTGTGGTGAGATCTTAGCCAGGTTCTATTATGTGCAGGTTTAAAACTTGTATTATTAAGATTCCAAAAGTGGCTGTATCAAATGTATAATGGAATCCTATAATAAGTAAATCAGCTGGTTCCAGACAATTACACTGGATGTGTAATGCTGGTGGTTTAATTTAGTGTTAACTAGTTCCAGTTCAGATACAATTTCCTTGAGTATCTTCCTAGTTTTTTATGTAACCTTGCTGAAAAAAGATGTCTGATAAGATATTGAGCTAATGGAGAGCATTACTGATCTGATGGGTGGGGTAATATCCCTAAAAAGGTTCAAGGGCCTCGAAGAGGTCAGCAAAGTGAAAAAGAATAAGAGGGACAGTAACAACACTGGTGCCAAGAAAGGAAGGGCAAAGCAACCGAGCTGCACTACAAAGATCAATCGGTGTCAACTAGCTCAACAGATCATGGAGGTGCCAACTTCATACACATGCCCTTGATCCAAAGAGGAACTGGGCGCAAGTTTCTGAGAAATTCTGCAAATCGAACAACAAAGCGAACGTTGGCAAATATCCCTCTTCCTTGCAGCCAGTGTAAGTAGTGCAATCAAGGGGTTAGATGAAAATAATGCAGCCGTGACGGACGGCAAGAAATTAGCTGACATAAGAAATATCCACGAGGCAGATGATAAAAGTCTACTCCGACTCTTCTCTTTTTGGTTGCACGATCCCAAAGTCCTTAGTCGAACGATCTTGATTCCTGAGGCATAGACAACTGGTGCCCAATCATCATTGGTCTTATGCTACCTACTCACCAAAATCAAAACGGCTGAGCGAAACAGTTGAGATAAATCCTAGGCAGAAAAGGTTCTTAGCAGCAACTCCCAGATGCAATGAAAATATTGCAGTCCTAGAGAATGTCATAAAAGGAGCGAAAAATAACCGCACGGATCTTGCTGTTGTCTTCATCTTGGTAAAGGCGTTTGACTCGGTTGGGTGGAAAATATTCATTAAATCACTGCAAAGACCAAAACTACCCAAAGCCTTCATGGATATGATCGAAAACCTACATACAGGCAACATGGTGGTTGAAGGGAACAGAACTGTGACCACTGAAATAAACATTGAGTGGCATGTAGCAGGGTGACCTCTCTCCAATTTTATTCAACACCGTTCTGGATCACTAGTGTGTTCTCTGGAGAAGGCCAATTGGGAGTTTCCATGCTCCTAAGAGGCAGAAGAGTCAACTGCTCAGCTCCTTCGCAGATGACATCACCCTTCTGAGCAACTCACGCTGGGATGGAACAGAATCTGAAACTACTCCGATCATTGTGACCACATGGGTCTAACAATCAATATTGCCAAAAGGAAAAGCTTTCAGAAGGCCTCCTTATACAATCAAGGCAAAAACTGCAGACTCTGGAATATTCCCCCCCCCCCCCCCCCCCCCCCCAGGGTGAGATGGAGAAACCTGGGTGCCCGAATAGATCCCTGGGAAATGGGAGGAGAAGCTTAAAGCATAGGTATCATGCTTGCAGCCAGCGGCTCTCTGACCATAACAGCAAGTGGAGATCTTGAAGGTACATGTCATGCCCAGATTGTACTTCTACCTGATCCTTTCCGAAGAACACACTACCAGGAAACTGGACCAAATAGTTCACAATGCCACTAAAGAATTCCGAATTCCTATACCTCCGACTATCATTGGCATTCTGTATTCCAGCAACAGAAACAGCAGACTTGATGTAACCAACGTGCGGATCCCATCCACGATTATACATAAATGCAAAGCACTCTAGGTCCAAGGATGTGATCATAAAGGCATCCTTCCCAATTTGGCGGAAACAGAGAAACAATCGAAGGACTGCATGAACTCAAAATCCTGAAGGAAATCAAAGATTTCCTCCCCAACACAGTTGCAACAAAGGAATGGCCTCATTGATCGCATCCAGGCAGCGATGCCTTTCCTTGGTAACCAAGACCCTGGAACTCAAAAGTCGCCAAACGAGTATCCTGTGTGGCAAGAGTGGGAATTCAAAAGTGGAGAAAGCTGAAAAACCAAGGTGCTGGTATCCATTCCTACAAAAATGACAATTTCAAGCACTTTGATCAAATTAGCATTCCAATTGAAATCGCCTCACCTCGTCAATTTACTACTTCAAAGTAACCTTTATCCGACAAGGTCAGCCCTAACAAGGGGATGACAACGCCATAAAATCATATTGGTGGTGCAATGCAGCAAATGACACCCTCGCGCACATTTCTGGTGGCTTCCCATTTGTAAAGAATAGAAGAATATAATGCCATAATAAGGTACTTGACTATCTACACCTGTGGTCACAGTGTGGTACGAAGATGACTGCAAGGCAGTTATGTTGGCATAGAAAGAAGAAAAAAGGGCAAAGGTATAGCCATCTGGGATGAGATCAAGGAATTGATGGGAGGGCTCAAGCCTGAGTACTCCAGCTTTGTGCTGGACGCAAGAGGAAAACGAGTCAAGTTGAACAATGCCCTACTAAAATTCCTCAACATAAAGGTACAAAATGTTTGCCCAGCAAATATCAAGATTCAGAATATCTGTGACACTGGAAATGTTGCAAATTTCTAACGACAGGTGAGTAATCTGAAATTCCATCCTAAAGCCCAGTCTTTGGCTGGGACAAAAGGCTGGCCCTTGGTGTCAGGGTGCAGGTCCAAAAAGAGGGTAAGCATGGTGGGAACCATCACGGGGTGCAAAAATGGTGATGGTTAAAACAAAGTATGAAATGTATAAAAATATTTTTTTAAAGCCAAAAATATATATTTTTTTAAAAAGAATTTGGGTATTATAGCTGTGCACACACCAAATGATGACTGCAAGGTTTGTTCTTTTAATCCTGCTTTCTAACCTGCAGTTCCCAGTCATGCACTTCTCCAAACTAGAAGATACCCATGGTAACTTGCAAGAGCTGGCCCAATATCAAGACCATGGTGACAATCTCTAACTGGACCATCCAGTTAACTCCCTGCTTTAATTAAGATGTTCTAGCCCTGCCCTAGCCTGTATTAATGCTAAAGGTTTTGAAACATCGACAAGCGACATAAAGACTCAGATAATGCACTTGCAGAAATCTTTCAAAATAACCTTGCTGGAAAAGGATGTCTATATAAGATACTTGGCTATCTTTTGGAATTGGTCATCTGTTAGATTTTTTCCTCAATTAAAAATGTTCATCCTATTTGCTGCCAAGAGACTTTGCAATGTGATATGTTAGCAATACTTTGTTCTTTTCCAGAGCACAGTTTGAAGAACTTTGTGCCTCATTTTTAAGCAAAGTGGAGACCCCTTTAAAAACTGTCCTGGAACAAGCCAGTAAGTGATCTTCTTAAAGTTGGTAACCTTGTAACTCTGTACTTCAACTTTGAGTCACGAGTAGGTGTTCTCACACAACACCAAGTGCAATTGGAATACAAATAGTCATTTAGTAGTGCAGAACTTGAATATTGTTTGGGAACAAAGCATTTTGTTGAAGCTTTTCATCTTGCACTCAGACAATTGCAATTGTTTTGTCTCCTGACATAGGACAATGTTAAACGTATATAAGAAAGCATTGGTTGGCAACTGGACACTGGTAGAGGGGTTGCCTTGGAGAATGCACCAGATAATGGTGACTAACAGATAACTGCCAAGCATAGTTAAAAAATTTAAACCAGGCAGCTTGACTCTGGTCAAGGCATTGACAAAAGAAACAAAACAAAAAGAACAATACTGCACAGGAACAGGCCCTTCGGCCCTCCAAGCCTGCACCAATCATGTGTTTCTAACTAGACCATCCGTTTGTATCCCTTTATTCCCAGTCTGTTCATGTGGCTATCTAGATAAGTCTTAAATGATCCTAGCGTGTCTGCCTCAACCACCTTGCTTGGTAGTGCATTCCAGGCCCCCACCACCCTCTGTGTAAAATACGTCCCCCGCATATCTGTATTGAACCTTGCCAATCCTTACCTTGAACTTGTGACCGCTTGTGTTTGTCATTTCTGACCTGGGAAAAAGCTTCCAACTGTTCACTCTATCTATGCCCTTCATAATTTTATAAACCTCTATTAGGTCACCCCTCAACCTCCGTCTTTCCAGGGAGAACAACCCTAGTTTACTCAATCTCGCCTCATAGCTAATACCCTCCATACCAGGCAACATCCTGGTAAACCTTTTCTGCACTCTCTCCAAAGCCTCTACGTCCTTCTGGTAGTGTGGCGACCAGAACTGGACGCAGTATTCCAAATGTGGCCTAACCAACGTTCTATATAACTGCAACATCATATGCCAACTTTTATACTCTATGCCCCGTCCAATAAAGGCAAGCATACCATATGCTGCCTTCACCACCTTTTCCACCTGTGCTGCCACCTTTAAGGATCTGTGGACTTGAACACCCAAATCCCTCTGTGTGTCTATACTCCCGATGGCTCTGCCATTTATTGTACAGCTCCCCCCTGCATTAGATCTACCAAACTGCATCACTTTGCATTTATCAGGATTAAATTCCATATGACATTTCTCCGCCCAATTTTCCAGCCTATCTATATTCTGCTGTATTCTCTGACAATGTTCATCACTATCCGCAACTCCAGCAATCTTTGTGTCATCCGCGGGCTTACTAATCAGACCAGCTACATCATCATCCAAATCATTTATATATATCTCAAACAGCAGAGGTCCCAGTAGAGAGCCCTGCAGAACACCACTAGTCATAGACCTCCAATCAGAAAAAGACCCCTCCACTGCTACCCTCTGTCTTCTATGGCCAAGCCAGTTCTGTACCCATCTAGCTAGTTCACCTTTGATCCCGTGAGATTTAACCTTTTGCACCAGCCTGCCATGAGGGACCTTGTCAAATGCTTTACTAAAATCCATGTAGACGACATCCACGGCCCTTACCTCGTCAATCATTTTTGTCACCTCAAAAAACTCAACCAAATTTGTGAGGCATGACCTCCCTCGTACAAAACCATGTTTATCGCTAATGAGACTATTCAGTTCTAAATGTGTATAGATCCTATCTCTAAGAATCTTCTCCAACAATTTCCCTACCACGGACGTCAAGCTCACTGGCCTTTAAATTACCCGGGTTATCCTTGCGACCCTTCTTAAATAACGGGACCACATTTGCTATCCTCCAATCCTCTGGGACCTCACCTGTGTCCAATGAAGAAACAAAGATTTCTGTTAGAGGCCCAGCAATTTCATCTCTTGTCTCTCTCAGTAATCTAGGACAGATGCCATCTGGCCCTGGGGATTTGTCTACCTTAATGCTTCCTAAAACACCTAACACTTCCTCCCTTGTAATTGCGATTTGTTCTAATGGGTCTACACATCCCTCTGAGACACTACCAATCAACGTGTCCTTCTCCTTTGTGAATACTGATGCAAAGTATCATTTAGGATCTCACCTACTTCCTTGGGTTCTAAGCATAATTCCCCTCCTTTGTTCTTGAGAGGTCCGACTCTTTCTCTGACAACCCTCTTGTTCCTAACGTATGTATAAAATGCCTTGGGATTCTCCTTAATCCTGTCTGCCAAGAACATTTCGTGACCTCTTTTTTTTTTGCCCTTCTAACCCCCTGTTTGAGTTCTTTTCTACTTTCTCTGTATTCCTCCAGTGCTTCATCTGTTTTTAGCTGAGAAATTTATGTATACTGGAAAATATGACATCTATTGATTCAAAGGCCCTGTTCTTTGCGTACCAAACATGTACGTACATTGCGCCTGTTTCAGCTAAACAAAATAAGTGATCGCCATTCGTTGTGTGCATTCTCCATGCAATGGCTGTAGCAGAGTCCACTTGCCGACCAATCAGTCCCTTCTCTCTTGCAGCATAAAACTGTTGTTACCCCTGACCTTGATATTCTTGAGATTATCCTGATGAATGTAAGGGGAGGCAATGGCCGAGTGGTATTATCGCTCGACTATTAATCCAGAAGCCCAGATAATGTTCTGGGGACATGGGTTCGAATCACGTCACGGCAGATGGTGGAATTTGAATTCAATAAAAAACATCTGGAATTAAGAATCTATTGATGACCATGTCAATTGTCAGAAAACCCCGTAGGGAAGGAAATCTGCTGTCCTTGCCTGATCTGGCCTCCATGTGATTCCAGAGCCATAGCAATGTGGTTGACTCTCGATGACCTCTGAAATGGCCTAGCAAGCCACTCAATTGTATTAATCGCTACGAAGTCTCAACAAAGAAATTAAACCAGACAGACCACCTGGCATCGACTTAGGCACCTGAAAAGACAATGACAAAACAAACAGCCCTGTCGACCCTGTAAAATCCTCCTTATGAACATCTGGGGGCTAGTGCCCAAATTGGGAGAGCCGTCTCAGACTAGTCAAGCAACAGCTGACAGTCATTCTCACAGGATCATACCTTACAGATAACAACCCAGGCATCACCATTACCATCCCTAGATATATCCTGTCCCACCAGCAGGACAGACCCAGCAGAGGTGGCGGTATAGTGGTATATAGTCAAGAGGGTGTTGCCCTGGGAGTCCTCAACATTGACTTTGGACCCCATGAAGGTTCATGGCTTCAGGTTAAACATGGGCAAGGAAACCTCTTACTGGTTACCACTTAGTGCCCTTCTTCAACTGATGAATCTGTACTCCTCCATGTTGAACAACACTTGGAGGAAGCACTGAGGTTGGCAAGGGTGCAAATTGTACTCTGGGTGGGGGACTTCAATGTCCACCACCAGGAGTGGCTCAACAGCAGCATTACTGATTGAGCTGGTCGGGTCCGAAAGGATATAACTGCTAGACTGGGTCTGCAGCAGATGGTGAAGGAACCAACAAGAGGAAAAAAACATACTTGACTTCATCCTTCTAAATCTGCCGGCTATTGATGCGGCGGTAAGAGTGACCACCGCACAGTCCTTGTGGAGACGAAGTCCCACCTTCACCTTGAGAATAACCTCCATCGTGTTGTGGGATACTATCACCGTGCTAAATGGGACAGACTTCGAACTGATCTAGCAGCTTAAGACTGGGCATCCAGGAGGCGCTGTGGGCCTTCAACAGCAGCGGAATTGTACTCCAGCACAATCTGCAACCTTGTGGCCCGACATATCCCCCACTGAACCATTACCATCAGGCCAGGGGATCAACCCTGGTTCAATGGAGAGTGCAGGAGGGCATGCCAGGAGCAGCACCAGGCATACCTAAAAATGAGGTGTTAACCTGGTGAAACTACCAAACAGCGTTACTTGCATGCCAAACGGCAAAAACAGCAAGTGATAGAGAGAGCTAAGCAATCCCACAACCAACAGATCGGATATAAGCTTTGCAGTCCTTCCACATCCAGTCGAGAATGGTGATGGACAATCGAACATAAGAAATGGGAGCATGAGTAGGCCATCTAGCCCCTCGAGCCTGCCCCGCCATTCAATAAGATCATGGCTGATCTGATCGTGGTTTAGTTCCACTTACCCGCCTGCTCCCCATAACCCTTAATTCCCTTATTGATCAGAAATCTATCTACCTGTGACTTAAACATATTTAACGAGGTAGCCTCCACTGCTTCAATGGGCAGAGAATTCCAGAGATTCACTACCCTCTGAGAGAAGAAGTTCCTCCTCAACTCTGTTCTAAACTGACTCCCCCTTATTTTGAGGCTGTGTCCTCTAGTTCTTGTTTCCTTTCTAAGTGGAAAGAATCTCTCTGCCTCTACCCTGTCTAACCCCTTCATTATCTTAAACTCATTAGAGGAGGAGGCTCCACAAATGTCTCCCTTCTCAATGATGGAGGAGCTCAGCATATCAGTACAAAAGATGAGGCTGAAGTATTCTTAGCAATCTTCAGCCAGAAGTGCCGAGTGGATGATCCATCTCGGCCTCCTCCAGTGGTCCCCAGCATCTCAGATGACAGTCTTCAGCCAATTCAATTCATTCCACGTGATTTCAAACGGTTGGAGACTCTGGATACTGCAAAGGCAGTGGGCCCTGATAACATTCCAGCAATAGTACTGAAGTCTTGTGCTCCAGAACTTGCTGCTCCCCTAGCCAAGCTCTTCCAATACAGTTACAACACTGGCATCTACCCAACAATGTGGAAAATTGCCCTGGTATGTCCTGTGCACACAAAGCAAGACAAATCCAACCCAGCCACTTGCCGCCCAATCAGTCTACTCTATCATCAGTGAAGTGATGGAAGGGGTCATCAGGGCTATCAAGCAGCACCTGCTCAGCAATCCCCTTAGTGACGCCCAGTTTGGGTTTCGTCAGGGTCATCCAGCTCCTGACCTCATTACAGCCTTAGTTCAAACATGGACGACAGAGCTAAATTCCAGAGGTGAGGTAAGAGTGATAGCCCTTGACACCAAGGCCACATTCAACCAAGTGTGCCATCAAGGAGCCCTAGCAAATGGTTATCGGGGGCAAACACACTGCTGGTTGGAGTCATAACTGGTATGTAGGAAGATGGTTGTGGTGGGTCAGTCATCTCAACTCCAGGGCATTTTTGCAGGAGTCCCTCAGGGTAGTGTCCTAGGCCCAACAATCTTCAGCTGCTTCATCAATGACCTTCTCTCCATCGTGGCCAGAAGTGGGGATGTTCGCCAATGTTCAGCATCGTTCGCGACTCCTCCAATACTGAAGCAGTCCATGTTCAAATGCAACAAGATCTGGACAGTATCCAGGCTTGGGCTGGCAAGTAACATTCACGCCACACAAATGTCAGGCAATGACCATCACCAATAAGAGACACTCTAACCACCGCCCCTTGACTTTCAATGGTGTTACCATCACTGGATCCCCCACTGTCAACATCCTTGGGGTTACCATTGACCAGAAACTCAACTGGACTCACCACATAAATACTGGCTGTGAGAACAAGTCAGGGGCTAGGAATACTGCGGCGAGTAACTCGCCTCCTGACCCCCTAAAGTCTATCCACCATCTACAAGGCACAAGTCGGGAGTGTGATGGAATACTCGCCACTTGCCTGGATGGGTGCAGCTCCAATAACACAAGAAGCTTGACACCATCCACTTGATTAGCACCACATCTACGAACATCCCTCCACCACCGACGCTCAGTAGCAGCAGTGTGTACTATTTACAAGATGCACTGCAGCAATTCACCAAAGATCTATAGACAACAGAACCACCACTTCCATCTAGAAGGATAACGGCAGCAGAGACATGGGAACACCACTACCTGCAAGTTCCCCTCCAAGCCACTCACCATCCTGACTTGGAAATATGTCGCCATTCCTTTGCAGTCACTGGGTCAAAATCCTGGAACTTCCTCCCTAAAGGCATTGTGGGTCAACTCGCAGCACATGGACTGCAGCGATTCGAGAAGGCAGCTTACCACCACTTCTCAAAGGTAACCAGGGTGGGCAATAAATGCTGGCCAGCGATGCCCATGTCCCACAAATGAAGATTCAACAAAATGGCTGTTTTCAGAAATTTGAAGTGGGAATAGTAGATCAGGGATATCAGGATGTGAAGATGCAATTCATTGACCATTTGAATCATGAATTCTATCCTAATTTTTAATAGAAGTTGCCCCATGTGGAGTTAGCATGCCATTATTACACATGTCAGCACCTTCTGAAGTAAAGCTTGGAAGGCTTGTTTCAGCAGCTGCCACGTGACCAATTCCCATTATCCTTTTTGAAGTATCATTTACATAAAGGGTTTCCAATCCTTTTGGCTCGGGACCACATTTCAACATTTTTCTCACTCAAGGGGCCAATGAGCAGATTGCAACAAGGTAAAGTTCAGTGCAACATTTCAGATGAATTTTAAAAAGAGGTGTAAAGGAGCAAGTTGCTGAGCAATAGAGTAATAAATAAAGTTGAGTATTATTGTAATTGGATGAGTGTCCATGTGTCTGGTTCACTCCATCTCTAAGTACTTATGCACCCTCATCCAGAATGCATGATGGTGTGTGTGGCTGACAGTGAATGATAATCCTGATACTGAGTGAACCAAACTTGAAGACACTGTCCTTGGACACACAAGCTTGCCCCGCTCACATTCTCTCCCTCTACTTTCTCTCTTGCTCTCCCGCACTCCCTTCGCACATGCCCCGCTCACCTCTGTCTCTCTGCCACTCCATTTCTCTCTGATATCACTCCCTCCACCACCCCCCCGCCCCCCCCAATGTAATGCAGAAATTCTGAAATGAAGACTTGAAGTTATACGGTGCGTGGAAGCTAGGAACTGAGGCCAAGGGGAAAATATCTTAATGGGTTAGATATGGGGCAGGAAGCTGATTTCCATTAAATGAAAGTGTCGCACCTCAAACCAGGGAAATCCAAATTTAATACAGCGAGACATGAGCTCGAGAATTTTGTTTTACTGACATTAAAACTGAAGGCTGTTTGAGTCAATTCATGCCTTTTGGATTGGCTGAGAAGGTGGCAAGAGGATGTTTGCAGTATTTGCAGACTATGGGTGGCACAGTGGTTAGCACTGCTGCCTCAGTGTCAGGTACCTGGGTTTGATTCTAGCCTTGGCTGGGTGTCTGTGTGTGGAGTTTGCACATTCTTCACGTGTCAGCATGGGTATTCTCTGGGTGCTACGATTTCCTTCCAAGTTCCAAAGATGTATAGGTTAGGTGGATTGGTCATGGTAACTGTGCAAGGTTATGGGGATAGGGCAGGGGGCGTGGGCCTGGGTAAGATGCTCTTTTTTTTTGGAGAGTCATTGTGGACTAGATGGACTGAAAGGCCTCATTTTGCACTGTCAGGATTCTATGAATCTGCTGCATTCCAAATCCAACTTTTGTGTCATTGTTACGGGTGTATTCTGACCTGGACTTTGCAACAATGAAGGTCTCTGGATTAAACACAAAATAGCAACAGAGCCCCAATTTTAGGAGGGAATTCCCTCATTTAGAACTTTATTTTATTCTCAGCAAGCATCCTGAGATTTGCCTGTGGTGGATGCTCAGTGATTTGACATTGTTTTAAGGGCAAAGGGACATGGAGTGGGAGGATTGGCATGAATGGGCATAACGGTATAAAGCACAGTGGGAGTGGGAAGAGGCATCAGTCAGCATTGCATATGCATGGCCATGGACGCATTGATTGCCATGGGAGTGAGGGCCAGATGGCTGTTATAGTTCTGTTTAGCTGGGACAAAGTGTTAGCACACAGAAGCTGGCTTTTCAGACAGCGTGCCTCTAACGGGCAGGCTCTATGACTGCCTCTGCAGTGTTCTCGTTCTCTCTCTCTCTCTCACACACCTCTCCTTTCTCCTCCCCCCTCCGCTCCCGAACGAATATCAGACTATCCAGATAACTTTCTCCCAATCCGGTTTGTGGAGACAGGAATTTCCCAACTTGGGAATAAAATTTCAGAGACTTGAGTTGCAAAATCAGTGTCTCAAACACCGATGTGATTGTATCTGGTCAGACAGTTCAAACGTCGATTTAGAATGTATTTATTGTGCTTATCTGGATATTTTTTTAAACCTTCTATAAATTTGTAACTTTTCCTTATTTATAAGTTTTAATTAGTTATATTAGCCTGTTAATTCTCAAATGCGTGCAATATATCTATCTCAAAGTGAGCTTGACACAAACCCATGCTGAATAAAGTAGCATTGCTGTAATCACTGGTCAGTGTGCTCTACTAGAAAATAAATGCCTTTCTTTAAACTAATCCATTGTGTATAATGTTTGTGCATTGTGAAATGTATCCTCTTGGTAGCAACTGATTTGTATTTTAATTGTAGAATTGCAATTTGAAGACATCTATGCTGTTGAAATTTTGGGTGGGGCAACAAGAATTCCAGCCGTAAAAGAACGAATTGCAAAATTCTTTCACAAAGATTTAAGCACTACTCTTAATGCAGATGAAGCTGTAGCACGAGGTTGTGCATTGCAGGTAAGTTACTGGCTAGTGTTTGACCATGTATAAATCCATGAAAAGGGATATTTTTTTCTTTTGACTCTAAACACGTTTTAAGGTCTTTGAGATTTAAATCCTTTTCATTACTGTATCATGTATGTGGCAAAAAGTGTAGTGGGGACATGAAGAACTTTTTTATGCCGAGGATGGTGGGTGTCTGGAATTCACTGCCCAAGTTGGTGGTGGAGGCAGAGATCCTAAACTCTTTTTTAAAAATACCTGGATCTGCACCTAAAGTGTTGTAAGCTACGGGGCTATGGGCCTGGTGCATGAAGGTGAGATTAGAAAGGGGACCTGGGTGTCCTCAGAACCATAGAAAAGTTGCAGCACAGAAGGCCATTCAGCCCAGCTTGTCCATGCCAGCCTATGTCTTCAATCATGTCATTGGGGTGGCAGGGTAGCAAGTGATTAGCACTGTTGCCTCAGCCAGGGACCCGGTTCAATTCTGGCTTTGGGTGACTGTGTGGAGTATGCACATTCTCCCATATCTACATGGGTTTCCCCTGGGTGCTCCAGTTTCCCCCCTCTATCCGAAGATGTGCAGATTAGGTGGATTGGTCATACTAAATTGCCCCTTGGTGTCCCAAGAAGTGTAAGTTAGGTGGATTAGTGGGGTAAATTCATGGGGTTGTGGGAAAAGGCAAGAGCTCTGACGAATGGTCATCTGGACTCGAAACATTGGCTCTATTCTCTTCCCACAGATGCTGTCAGACTTACTGAGATTTTCCAGCATTTTCTGTTCGATTTTCCAGCATCTGCAGTATTTTGCTTTCATTTTAAATCAAACTTTATTTGCCATGTTATCTCTCATTGTTTTTCTTTATAACTGTACTAAGAGATAATGACTATTGGTAACGTCTTTTGCACTTCTGGTCAGTTTAAATTGCATGTTTTAACAGTTGAGAATTATTTTACAAACTTTTCATAATACCTTTTAATAAGATTGTAATAGATTCTGAAAATTGTAATGCCATGTTTCTTTTTCTCTCCATCTCCCCCTCACCCAGTGTGCAATTCTTTCACCAGCATTCAAAGTACGTGAGTTTTCTATCACAGATGTAGTTCCTTTTCCAATCACTTTGAAATGGAAATCTACAACGGAAGGATTGGGGTAAGTAATTTGTATAGAAAGTACCTGCATGATATCTTTATCTCCTACAATAAGTGTTGTAAGCATCGTATCCTATTTCTTGCATGGAGGGCAATATTTAAATACAATATTGATGACATTTGAGGAACTAACATCATGTACATGCAGTGCAGGGAAACCTATATGATGGTATACTAGTTCAGTGACCGGAACTGTAGAGTTCACTTTACAATTGGTGCTGATACTGCAAGGTGAAGTTGGTATACAGGTGGGTCAGTTCTACAGGAAATGGTAGGAAATCCTCAAGCAGATGCAGGCTTCACGGAACAGACTGTTGGCCTGAAGTCCTACTTGGTATTCACCAGTTAAATGTTAAGCAGCAGACTGGTGGTTTCTCAGTTCTCAAAGGAATGTAACGATTTCAAAATATTCACGATGTGACCTCCTTTCTCCACAATTTCGAAAGGAATGTCAATCTAGGGCCTGGAACTGGCTTTGATTTCAAGAATGATAATGTCTCAACTATTAGCTTTTGAAAGAATTGCCATTCATATTGAGGTTCTTCTGTCAGGAAGCCATTGTGTAGGCAGACTCTTGGACTACACGAGAGGGGTAAGTTTATGAAGATGCAAATTATTTCCATTGTTCCAATTGGGTCCCCTTTTGAAATAGTCCTGGACAGTCCCAGGTGTGAGATGGATCTCATTAACTCTGCACACATAGCAATTTTTGATCTGCGTGTCCTATGGTTTTTGTGATTATAATCTTGCAATTAATTGGGTGAAATTCCACAATGATGAAAGGAGGGTTGTTTTATTCTGGGTAGCTTCCAGAACAAAGGGAAAATCCTGTGGTAATGTGACTTGTAACAGCCATCCTTTTGGGTTCACCAGTAAACCCATTTTTAAAAATAGCAAAACAAAGTTTTGATGTGTATGGTTTTTCATTTCTTTTCTTGCCTTATTAATTTAGCATTTGCAGCAGCTTGCTGTTCTCTGCCAAGATTCTTTAAATCTTTAATCAATTCCCTTGTCAACATGTGGGTTAAAGTCTCCAATTTCTCTAGTGGTATAGGTTAGACAAACAATATCAAATACTTGGCTGTCTCGGTAGGAATGTTTGTTTCTTGGTCAGGTTTCCAGGAAGCATTGATTAGCTCTTGCATATAATTTCTTAGAAAATAGGTTAGGTATTGAAAAAAGTTAGTTTAGGTCAAATGGCAACACCATGACCAGCCCAATAACCTCTAAACTATGAAAATCAGACATCAGCACGCATAAACCGTTTGATTTCTACACTGAAAAAGTTTGACCCAAAAAAGATTGGGACATGGATCGGCCCTGTCACTCAAACATGAGATTTGCCTGTAGCGCACACCACCTTCTGTTTAATCCCAACAGTTAACTGTGTGGCATTAAAGATGCAGCTTTTCTCTCAAAGCATCCTCCTGAATGTTTGAGTTGGTTATGCTGTTGGTGTATGCGATGCTATGTTAGAGACCTATGCTATTAGAGTAAATTGACGCACCTGAGTAGAGTGATAGCTGGACTGAATGCAGAGTTTGGGCAAACAGACTTTCAAGTTTCAGGATATGGGTCGTTGTGTGCCCTGAGATTTTTTTGTTTTCGGTTTATATAAATGATTTGGAGTAAATATAAGGAAAAATTACATTTGCAGATAGCTAAACAGATCATAGTAAATTTTGAAAATTCAGTTTAAAAAAAAATATACCCTGAATGGTAAGCTTGAGTCTGAGAAAACCAGGATCTAAGGATGTGCATAATATATATCTACTTAATTACCAGAAAATGATTTGCGTATTACACACATTAAATGTAAAATCAGCTAAATGCTCCATAACCTTACAGGACAATGGTTAGATTATAATTGAAATAGTGCTTCTAGTTCTGGCTGCCCATCGTGGGAAGGAAGTTAATCACGGAAAGAATACAGCAAATGGCATATCAGGAACATGTAAGGCTATAGCAATGAAAGGCTTTTTTCACAATGTTTTTCACTAAAATAGCAAAGATTGAGGAATGAGCTAATAGTGATTTTTTAATAAAATGATTACTGTCAAAGATTGTTTCTACTATCGTCAGATTAATACCCTATGGGAACACAAAAGCCAAAGTAGGTCATTAAAACCGTGAGCCTGTTAGACCCGTCATGAGATCATGACTTATCTATGACCTAACTCCATATACTCGCCTTTGCCCAGCTACTTCCCTGTAACCTGACATTGTTTTTGTTCCTAAAGATCGTTTGTTTGCACGCTTGCTTAGTTTATATATGAATTTTCCGATGCAAATCACTGCAATTCAGACTTCAGGCATCCTTTGTGTAGGAGCGTTTCCTAATTTCACTTCTAGAAATCTAAAAATTAGAGTCGGACCTATGTCTCCCCTAGTTGAGTCTGCAACCAGCAGAACCCAGATTCCTGTGGGACACCAGTAGTCACATCCTGTCAGTTGAGTTATCTCTACTATCTTGTCTCCTGCTGTTTAGCTGATCATTCTTATTACAAAGTAAACAAAGATGAAAGTTACTCAGTTAATCAGAATCCTACAGTGCAGAAAGAGGCCATTCGGCCCATCAAGTCTGCACCAACCACAATCCCACCCAAGCCCTATCCCCATATCCCTACATATTTTACCCACTAATCCCTCTAACCTATGCATCCCAGGACACTAAGGGGCAATTTAGAATGGCCAATCAACCTAGCCCGCACATCTTTGGACTGTGGGAGGAAACCCACGCAGACACAGGGAGAATGTGCAAACTCCACACAGACAGTGACCTGAGCCGGGATTCGAACCCAGGTCCCTGGAGCTGTGAAGCAGCAGTGCTAACCATTGTGCTACCATGTCGCTCCAGATTAGGACAGATTTTCACTGTTAAGGAGTGTTTTGTCATTTTTGGCTACTGAGGCAGTCTATAACATCATTAATGGAGAATGCAATGAGCAGCTTAAAAGGAAATTTCCCCATATGCTTGATCACATGGCTTCAGTGATGACTTCCTGTGGGGGTAATGTTTGCTGCTTTCTGGTTCATATTACTCCATCTGTATTTAAACACCGCTATCTAAGCTTTGAGCATGGCCCTTTGAAATGTTTTGATTTCTTTCCTTTTTGTTAATTTGTCCCATTGTTATAGAAATTTATAAATTTGCATCCGCAAGGTTCAGGGTTGTTGTTGGCTCTCATGCAGGCTGTGGGAGCTGAAGTTTTATAGTGAAATTCTGTGGTCTGGACTGAATCTAATTCCAAAGCACGTTTTCCTTTGATCTCTTCAAAGGTAGATATAAATTAACATGAATTGAGCTATCTTTTATTCACTTCATAAATTGCTTTATATTCCATGTAATTTAAACACATAGTACTGTCTGTTCAACTCTTGTTTGTATAATTTTAAAAATAAAGAACATAGTCCATTTATGAATGAGTTATTTTGAAACAAATAGGTTAGGAGGATGGTAGGATACAAGTTCCCAAGCTGTTGAATTAAGTTAGATGTTGAATTGATCAGCAGATGCAGTGAGTGGAATCCTTGTGAAACATAACTGTTTCTGTAGTGAGAACGTACATGAGTTACCAGATTCTTGTATCACCAGTCCTTGATCTCCTTCGTCTTTAAAGGTCAGAGATGAATTTCCCTATTTTCCACATATGGAACCATAGAATTCCTAATTTAGCCCATCGAGTTTACACCAACTTTCCGACAGAGCATCTTCCCCAGGGCACCTCCCTTCCCGTAACCCAGCCCGTTTACCATGGCTATTTTAACTAACCTACACATCTCTGGATACGAGGGGCCATTCTACCTAGCCTGCACATTTTTGAACTGTGGGGGTGAACCCACGCATTCACTGGGAGAACATGCAAACTCCACACAGTCACCCAAAGTCAAATTGAACCCAGGTTTGTGAGGCAGAAGTGCTAACTCTATCTACTATGTTTTTCTTGCTTCTAGGAGATCGCATAATTTGAGGCAAGGGTGGGTTTTGGGTTGGTAAAAATACATTTGTAAACATGTTCAGGTAGAACAGGGTCAATGGACTAACTAATTCTTTCCTGTTGTCTCACTCGTATATTATCTTCCCCTGTCCTCCCAAGGAAGTTTGAATAAAGTGGCTGTGCTGGAGACTTTGTGCAGTGTAGAAGTGTGACTTTGCATTAAAAGTTTTCCTTGGACTAAATTGCAAGATTTTTAAAAAAGACATTTATACACATCCCTCTACCTGGAGGAAGTTTATTCCTTTTTCTGGAACATGATGAAATTGATGACAGTATGAGCAAGCTGTTTAAAAATGTAACAATAGCAACAGATACCATTTTTGCAACAAAGTAATAGAGTATTAAATTGTGAGACAACTTAAGTTGTTTCTGAATGTTTAAATTCTTTCAGTGAGTGTGAAGTTTTCAACAAAAATCATCCAGCACCATTCTCCAAAGTCATCACTTTCTACAAAAAGGAACCTTTTGACCTGGACGCGAGTTACAGTAATCCACGGGAAATTTCATATCCTGATGCCAGAATAGGTAAGTTTTTTTTGTTCAACCAAGAAAATGGTTTTTAAAAGCAGTTTTCATGCTTTTGTTAAATTAAGCACATCCAGTCATGATTTCACAGAATCACAGAATACTACAGTGCCGAAGAGGTCCTTCGGCTCATCGAATCTACACTGACACATGAAAGGTCCTGACCTGCCCACCTAATCCCACTTGCCAACACTTGGCCCATAGCCTTGAATGTTATGGCGTGCCAAGTACTCATCCAGGTACTTTAAAGGATGAGAGGCATCCTGCCTTCACCATCCTCCCAGGCAGTGCATTCTAGACCGTCACCACCCTCTGGATAAAAATGTTTTTGCTCAAATCCCCCCTAAACCTCCCACCTCTCACTTTAACTTGTGTCCCCTCATAACTGACCCTTCAACTAAGGGAACAGCTGCTCCCTATCCACTCTGCCCATGCCCCTCATAATCTTGAATACCTTAATCAGGTCGCCCCTCAGCTTTCTCTGCTCCAGAGAAAACAACTCGAGCCTATCCAACCTCTTTATAACCTAAATGTTCCATCCCAGGCATCATCCTGGTGAATCTCCTGTGCACCCCTTCCAGTGCGATCACATCCTTTAATGTGACGACCAGAACTGCACACAGCATTCCAGCTGTGGCCTCACCAAAGTTCTGTACATCATGACCTCTCTGCTTTTATAATCTATACCCCGATTGATAGAGGGGAATGTGCCATATGCCTTTTTCACCACCCTATTAACCTGCCTTTCTGCCTTCCAAGATCTGTGGACAAACGTGCCGAGGTCCCTTTGTTCTTCGATACTTTCCAGTGTCAGACCTTTCATAGTATACTTTCTTGTCAAATCGCTCTTTCAAAAGTGTACACCCCTCACTTTTCGGGGTTAAATTCCATCTGCCACTTATCCGCCCATTTGACCATCTCATCTATATCTTCCTGTAACCCAAGATATTCAACCTCACTGTTAACCAACCACCCAGACAATCTTTCTGTCATCGGCAAACTTGTTGATTCTATCTCCCACAGTCATCTATGTCATTTAAATAAATGACGAACAATAGGGGGCCCAGCACAGATCCCTGTGGTTCGTCACTGGCCTCCAGTCACTGAAGTAGCTGTCTGTCATCACCCTCTGTGTCTGCTATCGCAAAGCCAACTATGAATCCACCTTATCAGATCACCTTGTATCCCATGTGCATTTGCCACCTTAAATCTCCCATGTGGGACTTTGTAAAAGACTTTGCTGAAATCCATGTAAACTACATCAACCGCACTACCCTCATCTACACACTTGGTTACATGCTCAAAAAATTCAATCAAATTTGTTAGGTATGACCTCCCTCTGACAAAACCATGCTGACTATCTCTGATCAAATCTAGCCCCTCCAAATGGCAATGATTCTCTCCTTCAGAATCTTCTCCAGTAGTTTCCCACCCACAGACATAAGACTCACTGGTCTGTAGTTCCCTGGCTTGTCTCTACAATGTTTCTTAAATAGTGGGACCACATTAGCTGTTCTCCAGTCCTCTGGCACCTTCCCGATGGCCAGAGAGGAATTAGAAATTTGGGTCAGAGCCCCTGCAATTTCCTCCCTCGCCTCCCACAACAGCCTGGGGCACACAATTCACCCGGACCTGGAAATTAGTCCACTTTTAAGCCTGCCAATACCTTGTCACTCCCTATGACAATTTGCTCCAGAACCTCTCAATTCTCTCCCCAAGTCTCTTGGATGAAGGCAGATGTGAAATATTCATTTAGCACCCCACCAATGTCCTGCCTCCACCGACAGATTTCCCCCTTGGTCCTTAATGGCCCTACTCTTTCCCTGGTTATCCTCTTCCCATTGATATACTCATAGAATATCTTAGGATTTTCCCTACTTTTACAAGCTAGAGCTTTTTCATATTCCCTCTTTGCTCATCTACTTGATTTCTTAAGCTCCATCCTGCACTTTCTATACTCCACTAATGCCTCCGCAGACTTACTCCCCTTATACTTGTTAAAAGCCCCTTTCTTCCTTCTCATTGTATCCTGAATGTCTCAGGTCATCCATGGTTCCCTGGGTTTGTTACACCTTCCTTTTACCCTGGAGGGAAATGTTGGGCCTGTACCCTCCCCCATTTCATCTTTGAACACACACACACCCCCCCCCACCCACCTGCTCATCTGTAGATTTTCCCATAAGAAACTTGTTCCAGTCTACTTTGCCAGATCCTGCCTTATTTAGTTAAAATAACACTTTCTGCCCCCCCCCCCCCCCAGCCCTCCTCCAATCCAAAACCTCTTTCTGCAACTTGTCAATTTCTTTGTCCATTAAAAAAATTGAATTGAACCATGATGTGTCGCTATCACCAAAATGCTCCCCCACCAGCACATCAAACATCTGTCTGGCTTCATTCCCCAGAATTAGGTCCAGCACTGCGCCATCCCTTGTTGGATCCTCTACGTATTGACCTAAAACGTTTTCCTGCATACATTTTAAGAACTCTACTCCATCTAAGCTCTGAACATGATGGCTATCCCAACTAATGTTGGAAAAGCTGGGTGCGGCACGGTGGCACAGTGGTTAGTACTGCTGCCTCACAGCACCAGGGACTCGAGTTTGATTCCTGGCTCGGGTCACTGTCTGTGTGGAGTTTGCACATTCTCCCTATGTCTGCGTGGGCTTCCTCCCACAGTCCAAAGATGTGCAGATTAGGTGAATTGGCCATGTTAAATTGCCCCTTAATGTCAGGGGGACTAGCTAGGGTAAATGCATGGAGTTATGGGGATAGGGCCTGGGTGGGATTGTGGTTGGTGCAGACTCGATGGGCCAAATCGCGGCCTCCTACACTGTAGGGATTCTGTAAATTGAAATCATCTAATATAATTACCCTCTTATTTTGTTGTGCACATATTTCCTCTTCAATGTCCCGCTAACTATCTGGGGTCTATACTAACACTTAGCAATGTAGCTGTCCTTTTTTTATTCCTAAGCTCTACCCACAAAGCTTCATTTGATGCCCTCTCCAAGGTATCTGTAGTAACGGCCTCCTTAACTATTAATGAAATGTGTCCTCTTTTACCATCTCCTGTGTCATGCCTGAAGATTCTATATCCTGGGATGTTGAGCTACCAATCCTGCCCCTCACTCAACCACGTCTTTGTGATGGCTATTATATCATAATTACACGTGTCAATCCTCATCCTTAATTCATCCGTTTTATCTTTAATATTCCTGGTATTAGAGGCCCTCCAGCCTTGTCTTACTCCCTTGAAACTTAATACTGTTGTATTCCCTCTGACCTGATTGCTTTTCTGTTATACTGTGTCGCTGCTAACAATCTGGGTCCCCTCCCCCTGCCAAATTAGTTTACTCTTCCCAACAGTACTAGCAAACCCGCCAGCAAAGATGTTAGTCCTGCTCTGGTTGAGATGTAGGCCGTCCTGCTTGTATAGGTTCCACCTTCCCCAAAAATGGTCCCAGTGGTCCAGGAATCTAAAACCCTCCCACCTGCACCAACTCTTAAGCCACGCATTCATCTGTGCTATTCTCCTATTTCTGTACTCACTGGCTCGTGGCACTGGGAATTATCCAGAGATTACAACATGAGATCCTGCTCCTTAGTCTTTTGCCTAACTCCCTAAATTCTTGATGCAAGATCTCATCCCTGTTTCTACCTATATCATTGGTACCACCATGACCTCTGCCTTATCACCTTCCCCCTTCAGGATGCCTGCAGTCATTCAGTGACATAAATGTCTAACTATAGCATCTTCATCAAACTTAAATGCCAGTAAAACTCTCATTGTCCCAAATAATGCTATAATACTGCAGACACCGGCTGTGGCCCCTGCCCCCAGAGTTAGTGATCACCAAAATCTGAGAATTTCAACTTTCCCACCACCATATTACCTTTTTAAAAAGTTGTACTTTATTCTGTCAAGTGTCATAGGGGGTTTAATGGTCATGTGATAACATTTGGACAATGAAATTGACCAAAAAAAACTCACGTGATTTGTTTGAGTAACATTTGCACCACAAGTGCTAAGCAACGACCATCTCCAAGAAGACATTCAACAGCATGACCATCACTGAATAATCCCCCACTATCAACATCTATTGACCAGAAACTGAGCTGCACTAGCCAAATAAATACCATGGCTACAAGATCAGGCCAAAGGCTGGAAATTTTGTGGTGAGTAACTCACTTCCTAACCCCCAAAGCCTGGACACCATCTACAAGGCGCAAGTCAGGAGTATGAAGATTACACTCCACTTGCCTGGGAGTGCTGCTTTAACAACGCTCAAGAAGCTTGATACCATACAATCCACTTGTTTGGCACCCCAATGACCACCTTCAATATTCACCCCCTCTGCCATCAATGCACAGTGCAGCAGTGTTACCATCTACAAGATGCACTGTAGCATCTCACCAAGGCTCCTTCAACAGCATATTCCAAATCTGGAACCTCTACCACTTAGGACCAGAGTAGCAGACACATAGGAACACCGCCATCTGTAAGTTCCCTTCAAAACCACACGCCATCCTGATTTGGAACTATATCACTGTTCCTTTACCGTTGAGTCAAAATCCAGAATTGTACCTTCATATGGACGGCAAAAATTCAGGATGACAACTGATCACCACCTGGAGGGCAGATTGGATAGGTAGTAGATGCTGGTCTAGCCAGTGGCATCCATATCCTATGAACAAATAAACAAATTAATGTACTTAAGTGGCAGAAATAATTAATATTAGTGCCTCTGCAGCAAATGGGAGCCATGCAAAATCATGTTGCTTTATTTTTCTATCAGTGAGGAAATATTTTGGGTGCAACCTTATGACAAAGGAGTTTTTAAGGGAAATTATTTCCTTTTTCCCATCAATCCCCTCATCTTTTATGAAGTAATTTGACTTCTCAATGGGTTATTTTACCACAGCTACTGAGTACCCTGCAGTAACATGACCATTTTTCATGTAGTCCAAGGCAGTAAATGCCTGTGGGCTGTTTGACCACAAAAACGTCCTAAAGTTGAACTTATTTGACCTCTACAAACAACAGGAGCCACTGGATCATGTTGACGGTTGCAAAACATTTATTTTCTTCCTTATCTGAACATGGATGGCACTGTAGCTAACCTTGTATTTTCCCCCATCTCAGTTGCCACCTTGGCTGAGATCTGTTCGCCAGCACAGACTGGAAATGAAATCTAGAACTACCCTGATTTATAAGCCATAGGTACTTGCTGTCTCAAGAAACTGACAGTATAAATTGCATAAAAGTTCTAGTTTGAATTTCTGCTATTGATTTCAGTATTAATCCCCTCTGTTTACATGAAGCTTGAACTTCTCCAATAATTTGAAAGAGCAATCCTTATGAAAGGTAATAAATAAAACACATTCAAATATTTCATCATTGCAAATAGATTGGTATTGCACCATTTTTGTTTAGCTGTTAAGAGGCAGTTTCATTTTATATGACTCTTTTTGTTATATAACCATTTGCAACTTTTCCAAATTATGAAATGATGCCTCACAGCATTCACCCAATTCTGGAACAGATATTTTGGAAAATGAATTATTCTTAAAAATAACTTTGTGCTCTATTTATTAAAGTGCAATTTATGTTTTGAATCAGGTCGGTTTACTATTCAGAATGTGACTCCTCAAAATGATGGTGAAAGTTCAAAAGTCAAAGTCAAAGTTAGAGTCAATATCCATGGTATTTTCAATGTGTCCAGTGCTTCACTGATTGAGAAACCAAGACCAGAAGTTGGTCAGGTTGAAGATGTTCCAATGGAAACAGATCAACTATCTCGGGGTACAGCAAATGCAAAAGTAGATAATCAGGTATAGTATGCAAAATAGTTAATGCTTCAAATCCAAAGATGCAATTTTGGAAGCTTTAATCAACTTTTTCAAATTCTAAAGCATTCTTTGCTGTCAAATTGGTGCTTTATTCCCAGAAATGTTTCAATTGAGTAAAAACCCACTAAACGGAAATTGTTGATATGACCCTTACACTTTTGTAGATAAAATTATCTGCACTAATGGGTTGCTCAGTCTCTCTCAAATATGTCTCTCTCGCTCTAGGTTATGCTCCAGTTACTTCCCAAATATTTGTATCAGGTTACTTACTCCCAGTGGGGATATCACAGCTGACTTGATTTTGTTCAGCTGTATCATCACCTGAAGTGCATGGGCAGTTTTAGCACAGATCATTGCATAGTACTTGGCTGTATATTACTCCTTTTTCCTATTCAGAAGCACTGAAGCCACTTGTAATGCCCTTACCTCCAACTGTAGCACAGACCAGGGAATGTACTTAGTCCTCAGATCTAAGTTGAGACATTTGGATATCTTTTGTAGTATATTGTGCATGAAGCAAAAGCATCAGCTTGAACTAGTTTTGGAGAACCAATCCTACTTTAGTAAATTTGTCGCACCAGCTATTATAGAAAAATATAGCGCATTCTGGAGAAATTAGTCTGCAAGGTGACTAGTTACACGTTTTGATTTTTCTGCTTTCCTGTTTTACTATTGTGCTAACTTTTTAATATTTCCATTAATTTTGTGTTTCCTTTTTTGCTGTATGCCAGCCTTGCTGTTTGCTAATAGATGACATCTTTAGTTCAGAGGAGGTTTGTGTTGATCATCTAACATTGAGGCTTGATTCAACTACTGTCATTGCTTAGTCTATGCAATTAAAATATTCTCAGTATTTTGGCATCTTATCACAAAAGTTTCTGACTATATGAGAACCTCACTGCTACAGCAGTTGCCTCCGCCATTAAATAACATTAACCCATATATTTCACCAATTCTTCATTGGGCAATAAGCATCTTTGTGCCATAAACCTAATCCATAGTACTACCCTGTTAGTTATTACTTTGTCCATGTTTCCCTATGGCACTATAGGTGTCTGAATGCCTCTGACAGTTAATAGGAGGCAATTCATTCTGATTTGGTTTGAACGTATAATGTACAACATTGAAATTTCAATGCAAAAATGAAAAATCTAAGGCTGTTAACTGTCTTCTAATTGTAGCTCACCATTAGCTGCACCTTTGTGTATTTAATACTTCAAATATTTTCTAGATATCCAGAAAAAAACAATAGAACAGGATGACTTAACAAATCTCTGAATCCTGACTCTTGTCTACTCATGGTATCAGCGGCAGTAGTACATAATCTAGATTGGCACTTTAGTACCAATTGTTGGAAATGCTGTCATTTAGATAAAACATTGTGGGATTTGGCTGTGTACATATTGACTATGTTTCATAGAAGTAGGCCATTCAGGCACATGAGTCTGTTAAATTAGATCATGACTGGTCTGTATCTCAACGTTTTTGTTTCATAATCTCTTTATACCCTTGCTAGATACATCCTATCTTGGTTCCATAATCCCTTAATACCTTTGGTAGATGCACAGGCAGATACACATTCTATCAATGTTTTCAAAATTGACCCAGCTGTAGCAGCTTTTCGAGGGAGTGTTCCAGATTTCCACAACAATTGATGATGGTTTCATGGTCATCATTAGACTTTTTAAATTCAAGATTTTTATTGAATTTCGATTCCACCATCTGCCGTGGTGGGATTCGAACCTGTGCCTCCAGAGCATCATGCTGGGCCTCCAGATTACTAATCCAGTGATGATACCACTTGGTCACTGCCTCCCCTTTGTCTAAGTTTAAGATTGTATCTCCTTGATCTGGATTCTCTGCGAGAGGAATCGTTTTTTTTTGTCCCCCGTTAGCCTACAAATCATTGTCATTGGAGCACCCCTAACTCTTCTATACTCAAAGGAACATGAGCCTTGTCTATGCAACCTGTTTTCATATTTTAATCCAGTTGAGCCTTGATAGAATCCTGGTGCATCACTGCTGCACTCCTTTAAATTCAATAAGGTTCCATACAAGATTTAAGAAAAAAGGAAGCATGTTGAATTAGAGCTAATCTTCTAACAAGGGTAGATAATTGATGAGGAAGTAGAGGACACAGATGCTAGGCATGTACTGAAATGGAGATGTCTCTTCAGTATCTTGCTTTCTGTAAGTGGAAGATGAAGTAAACAGCTGTATATCCAAGTTTGCTGACATTTTTTTCCTCATAACACTGCCTATCAAATTCTTGAGATACAGTCTAACCGCTTTATACCAGTCTCTAAACCGCTTTAAACAAGTGTAGCATAACTTCTATCCCTTTATATTTCAGTACCTTTAGATAAAGGCCAATATTTCATTAACTTTAAATTCTGTTTAGTAATTTCTGTACATTGATTGCCCTCTTCACTTTCTAGCTTCTTGCTAATTAGCTAATATTCTGATCTTTACTTCCAAAGTAGTCTATACATTTTCCTATCTTGAACTTCTATCCATTGCAATTTTGCCCACTCACTACAGAATCACTGAATTGTTGCGGTTTCGGGTAATGGTCTAATCCCTTTTCGAATGCTTCTTTTGAGCCTTCCTCAGGCAGGGTATTCAAACTCTAGCTGCTCTGTTTTTTTAAATTTCCATTATTTTTTGCTGCTTTTACTAATTATTTTAAATCTGTGCTTCACACTTGTGAAAGGATCAAGAATGTGAAAGTTTCTCCCTATCTGCCATGTCCAGATGCTGCAGGATTTTAAATGCCTCTATTAAGTCTGTCTTTTTACTCAAAGGCAAACAGTCCTAACTTCTCCATTCTATCTTATCTGAAGTTCCTCATCCCTGGAACCATTATAGTGAATCTTTTCTGCATCCATTCCTTAATGCCTTCACATCCTTAAATCTTAAATTGATCAATGTCAGTTTGTAAGTTTATGCTCCCATCTGCATTAGTTGCTGTTATCAGCAATATACAGCTGTTTTCTTCATCGTCCATTTACAAAAAGCAAGATACCGAAGAGACATCTCCATTTCAGTACATGTCAAGTATTTCTACTCTGTCCTTGCTTCCAATTATCTACTCTTGTCAGAAGGTTGGCCCCAATTCAGTGTGCTTCCTTTTTTCTTAAATCTTGTGTGGAACCTTATTGAATACCTTCTAGCATAGCTACACTTGAAAACACTCAGCATGTTCTGAATTTGTGAAGGGTGTTTCATAAAAGCAAATTCATTCAGGTGATGCAACTAATTCATGTCTAATTACATCAAGATTTTGTAAAAAATGTTACTGGAAGATTTAAATAAAAATGACCCAGTCAGTAATTGTTGAGCGGGAGATGCCATTTTTCCTTTGAATTTATAGTTAGTTATTTCAAACTGGATAAGTTGTCAATAAGGAGCCTGCTATTCCACTTCTTGAGGCAGAGAAAACAATTCTGAGATTTATCAAATACCTATCTAGCATTCGGAAACATTGTATCTAATATAAACCATGATATAATTAAGAATCATATCATATAGCTGAAGTAGATAATTTGGAGGGAGTGAGGAAGTGCCTTGAAAATCAGAAATAAAAGATGACTCCGTTTGACCAGTAGTATCAGAAGTTTAACTTGCTGGTATCATATCATACTGTTTCCTGAAACCAATAGTTATACTGAGATCTAGAAATTCCTGTTTTTGGAGAAGATCTCTTCAACTTTTAAAAAGTCACTTACTTTTCAAAAGAACGCCTTGTTGAACTTTTTAATAGTTCAGTTGCCTTTGTGTACAAAGTTGGAATATGCCACTGTGTTGGCATCTGCCATATGATCAGATGTCCTTTGTGCCAAATGGAAGTTAAAGCAATCAACCTTTAAGTTGAAATTATTAGCAGATGTTTTTTGCTGTTTTAACAGCATAAACTAGTGTAATCATTGAAATTCTGAATATGCTTATTCAGCATCCCATCTGTGTATAATTTGCTTGCTGATATCATCATGCCTCTACATTGATATTTAGATTCAAAGCTTTTTTTCTGCTATGGGATTTTAAAACCAGTTATTAACTAAAGGAAGCACATTGCAGGTTTCACAATTATGGAAATTTGTAAAATCTGAAAACATTTGAAGCTGTGTAGAAGAGATTAGATAGTGGACAATAGAAATTGTAAAGTAAGAAATGAAAAGGAAATATTTCTAAAATAAGATCCTCGATTGTGTGGTCTGATTACAATTGCTTTTTTTAAGTACACAAATTGAAAGTAACGCAAGGATCATGAGCAGATAGTTTAACGTAAATTATCTGTGCTCATTTTGCATCCAATCTTTGCTGCCAACAAGAAAATTTAATCCAAAAAAATTTGAACAGCACGAAAGATCAGTTTTCTAATTAACAGTTCTAATTAGCCCCCTTTTTGTATTTGTTTCACAACTAACATGAAACTAAGACATGGTGCACATAATAAACCATTTGCAGAAACACTGGATAATTTTAGTTGGTATAATGCAAATTAAAAATTCCAGAGGAGCATGTGTGCTGTCTCTTCCTTGTCCTTGTCGCACTGAAAATTTATCTAAGATTTTTTACAACTAAGTTGAGGTTAATATTTGGGTAGAATAGTTCATGTTAGGTTTTGTTTCAAATTCTGTTTATTCCTACTAGCTTCCAGTAATGAAAAGCTTGCTCCTTCACTGAAGGGACCTTTTTACCAATGTACTCAAGACCATTGAAATACTGGTACAGATATACTTGTGTGTGCATATATGCAATTACTTTGTGTTTTGCCATATTTTGAAAAATTCAAATGATACCTATTTCACATTTTAAGGGTAATATGCAAGTAGATCAAGAGGAAATGCATTTGCAGCAAAAAGATCAAGCTGAAGAGCAGAATGATGTTTCTCAGGTATTGAGCATTGATACTGAAAATTGGTAAAACCATATATATTGCCAAAAAAGTTTCAGTTTGTGATTTGTATTTCATAACTTTAATTTTATACAGAATGATTCTGCTGCAGAAAATAAAGAAGATAATACAAAACCCAAAATAAAAGTGAAGTGTGTGGATTTGGTGATTCAAAGTGATCTGCCCCAACAGCTTGGTCAGGACCTTCTCCACGGTTATGTTGAAAATGAGGTATGAGCCCTTAGATGTTTCACCATAATTAAGAAATGGATTATCCAGATTCCTATATAATCCTTTTTATGACTTGCATGTGGGTACTGTTTTTAATTTATTCTCTAGCTGTGGAAAGACCATTTCTTAATTTCCATCTCCAGTTGCCCTGAAAGGTTGGTGGTATCTTGAATTAAAGGTTGAATTAAATTGAGTTTGTGTTGGGCCAGTTCAGAAGATGGATACTGTGGCAACCATTTCAGTGTGGACTTGGAGTCACACATAGGCCAGATGAGTAAGAATAACAACTTTACTTCTATAAAGGAAATCTGAACTAATTTGGGTTTTATGACAATCTTAACGGTTTCACTCTTGACTCTGTATCACTGGCCTCAACACAAAAGCATATTTGGGGGGTGGCGTGGTGGAGGAAGTTGATTTCTTTCAGTATTGCCTAATGTAAACACACAATTCTACTTGACATTTCACAGAATATTTTTATACAGGACATGTTTTTTGATACTAGTTTGAATAATAGTATGAATCCTAATGTTTTGTTTTCTCAGGGGAAAATGATTATGCAGGACAAATTGGAAAAAGAGAGAAATGATGCCAAAAATACTGTAGAAGAATATGTGTATGAGATCAGAGACCAGCTGTGCGGAACTTATGAAAAATTCATCAGTGAGGCAGTAAGTAGTTTATTCCAGTAGTCAGTAAGTTAATATGCAGCATTAATGCACCAGAGTGGCAAGAATTGGTTTATGTTGCTTTACACAGAGCCACAACATTGATCTTGATCCGGCAAATGAGCTGACAAATAGTCGCCAATTCAACACACACATAAGAGTTGCTGCCAACAAAAACTAGCAGATATCTGGGAATGGTTTGCCTTTTTCTCTGCAGTGTGATAGGTGATGACTTAAATCAAAAGACAGAATTAAAATAGTGCATAGAGGCTTTGGATTTATTTTCTTTCTGACGTTTCTCTACTTCCACGAGAGAGGCATTACTTCCTCAGAGCAGTTCCCCAAAAATAAATAACAGCATCCTTCTGTTTCTCATTCAAGGAGTCATTCTTGTGATGCAAGAGGCAACTTTGTCAAGTTAATTTCGTCCTTCCATGACCTGACTTCCACGCGAAGCGTTGATTAGCTGGGATGGTAAAACGGTGGCTCACTACCTGTTTAATCATTACCCAAACAGAGAGCATTGAAGCCACTTCTAATGACCCATTCAAATCTGTTAACTGAGTACTGATTCAGGAGTAAGTCAGGTTTCCTAGCCTAAAGCTTTCTACTTGATTAAATCACTGAGCAATAGGGATATGAGGAATAGTATGGAAATAAAGGATTGGTCAATGAAAGATTTTCAGTATGTAAAAAGCAGGCACTAGGCTTGCAGTGGTTAGCACTGCTCTCTCTCTCAGCGCCAGGGACCCGGGTTCAATTCTGGCCTTGGGTATCTGTGTGGAAATGGACATTCTCCCCATGTCTGCGTGGGTTTCCTCCCACAGTTCAAAGATGTGTAAGTTAGGTGGCTTGGCCATGGTAAATTGCCCTGTACCATCCAAAGATGTGTAGGTTACGTGGATTAACCAGGTTACGGGGATGCTTTTTCAGAGTTGGTGCAGACTGATGAGCTGAATGGCCGCCGCCTCCTGCACTGTAGTGATTCTATAGTGAGTAAAGATATTCTACCTATTTGAATACAGGGATGAGTTTGGAATAAGATGAAGTGGAAAATATCTTAAGCATGAATCCTATATTATTTTAAATTTAGCGTTAATACAGCACACTCCTTCCCCCCCCCCCCCCCCCCCCCCCCCCCGGGTCTTTAAAATTACTTTGATATTTTTCTCTCTCAATTTTTTTAAAGTGCAGTGAATGCCATGTTGGATATAAGTAGATATGAGGAAGTTATGGTTAATGCTACCAGTATTCCATATGTCTCATCTCGCAGTTGTTTGGAATGCAAGTGCCTGATCATTATCTAAAGTGGTTGAATGAAAGAAAGAAGTTGCATTTTCTAATGCCTTCCCAACCTAGACTTCTGAAATGTTGTCATCTTGCAATGCACAGCAAGTTTTTACAAATAGCAATGAAATAATACATGACCAGATCATCAGTATTTGGTGCTGGTTGAGGGATAAATGTTGACCACTATGCCAGGAGCGCTTTAATGAATCAGTGTTAATTTACAATTTCTTGCTATTGCCATAGGGGCAGCAGTACTGATTAGAATGCAGTTGTGTGTGTGTATTTAGACTTCGGAGCATGGTGTTCAAAACTTTTGAACTGAAGTTTATCAACATGTAATGGCATCTCTAGGAAATGTTAAAACATTTCCCCCATTAGGCCATAGTTTTATTTCATCATCACTGTTGCAGAAATATTGCTTCAACATGTAGTGCACTTTTGGGAGGGGGTGGGTGATCTTTTTCCTGAACAACGTGCACAAAAGGCAGAATGTCATGAAGTTGTATGCATCTTTGCCTTGCAGGACAAAAAAAAGTTCATACTGTTATTGGAAGAAACAGAAAACTGGTTGTATGAAGATGGAGAGGACCAGCCTAAACAAGTATATCTTGATAAACTGAATGACCTAAAGGTACAGCTCCTGTCCCTCCATTCAAAGTAATTCTGATAATTACTTGTAAGGTGTTTGAACTGGTTCTTGACTGAATAAACCGTAACTCAAATGTGTCTAATTTTGTGGATTGGTAATTATAGAGATCAGCATTCATGGTGATCCAAAATCTAAGGCACTCTTAAAGCAAATTGCTATAGTACTTAGATATTTATCAATTTGTCAAGTGCCCATCTCATCAGTGACAATTGATAAGTGGCCTGTTCTGGAGCATTGGCAATAGTAGTCAATTTTCATATTGTCTGAAGTTTAGAAATGGAAATGTTTACATGATGTAATACAAGACTTTCTTTAAAGTTAAAAGAAAGGTGCATTTTTAACACTGACCACACTATCCATGATCTCATTCAGTTCAAAAAGGCACTCTTTCTTAGGCAATTATATTTCTATCCTTTACCTTCATTCAATATAGTTTATTAATTTGGAGAACTCAATTACTTGTGAAGATTTATTGTACTGTATCCATTCTGCACATATCTTTTGAAGATCTAATGCCAACTTCCCTTTCTATTTAAGAGAGCATGTTGGTTTCAGGTTGCATTTATTTCAGTCAGACCTAGCTAGCATGGATTTATTTGGTGAACCACCCAAGTAAATGATTGATCGTGACACTGAAGAAGAGTTATAGAATTTGCTGTATTGTAACTTGAAGATTTTGTAAACAAGGTAAGATGGTGTGAAACCATGTAGGGGTCAAAAGAAGGCCTGATCATTATCTAAAGTGGTTTTTAAGTTCTTTTCATTTGTGTGACTGGGCCAGTGGAGCTGGATGAGGTCTGGTGTGATCCATGTGGCCACAGAGAATAAAAGCTGGATTCCTTTTCCGTAGACACTTGGGCAACCAGTTCAGAACCGATACAAGGAGCATGAGGAGAGACCAAAAGCATTTGATGAGCTGGGTAAAAAAATCCAGCTTTTCATGAAGACTGTAGAAGCATATAAAAATAAGGTATGGACCATATTTCCTAAAGTGATATTTTGTCCTAAATGTGCCACTCTAACCATTTTTATTTTAAAATTAAGCTGTCGGAGGTAAATATTACTTTTTTTGTCTTGCATGTTTCACACCCCATATTTAAATATTCAGAAGTTCAAAATTCCTTGGATGACTTGATGGGCGGAGACAGGAGATTAACTTTCCTTGTCAAGTCTAGCCGACTAAAAATGCATTTTATGAATCCACTTTCACTAAAAATAATACTAGGTCTGGTAGCATTGTGGCTTTATTGGACCATTAATTCTGAGGCCTGGTCTAATTGTTCAGAGACATTGAGCAATTCCCAAATCAGTTAAGAAATAAACCTAGAATAAAAAGTTAGCATCAGTAATGATGACCACATAACAACCATATTTTCCTAAAACACATGATTCACTAATATCAAATGAAATGTAATCTACTGTTCTTACCCAGTCTTGCCTGTGTGATTTTAGACACACTGCAAAATCATTGTGTCTCAACTGCCTTCTGAAATAGCCCAGCAAGCCAATCAGCTACGTACACCTTTTTGTAGTGGTTTAGTATAAGAGTAAAACTAGATGGATGGACCACATGGCATTGGCCTAGGCATCAGATATGGACATTACCAAGTACACAAAGTCCAGTCAACACTGTAAAGTCTTCCCACTGACACCTTGGAATTTGGACCAAAATTGGAAGAGCTGCTTCTCCCACAGACTAATCAAGCAGGCAGTTGTACCTTTCAGCACTTTCACCATCCTGTTTCTTCTCCTCCCCCTCTCCGTCTCTCTAGTAGGACAGATCCACCAGAAGTGGTGGCACAGTGGTAAGCATTTGGGAAGGAGAGGCCTTGGGCATGCTCAACTTTGAATCCATACCTGATGAAGTCTTATAGTATCAGATTAAACATGAACAAGAAAACCTACCAATTACCACTTATTGCCCTTCCAACAGCTGATTAATCCACATTCTTTCATTTGAAATACCACTTGGAAGAAACAGTTAGGGTACAGAATGTAGTCTGGATGAGGACATAAATGCCCATCATGAAAGTGGTCTGGTTGCATCGCTACTGACTGAGCTGGTCAAATCCTGATGGTGATGCATGTGGTGAGAAAAGCCTACTTGACCTAGTCTTCTCGAATCTGTCTGTCCAAAATGCATTTGTCCATGGCAATATATTGGTCGGAGATAGCACTGTGTTCTCCAAGTGAAGATGTAGTTCCATCTTACCCACTCCACAAAATGCAAGACAAATCCAATCTGGCCAATTATTGTCCCATCAGCCTTCTCTCAATCCTCAAAGTAATGGCAGAGGCTGTTATTAGTGCTATCACATTGAATCTCAAATTGGCATCAGTTCAGAATGTTCAGGTTGGGATTTGCAAGCCCACTTGGCTTCAGACTTTTTGGTCAAAAAAAACTTGTACAGGTGAGGTGAGTGTGACTGCCCTTGGCACAAGGCAACATCTGGCCAAGTGTGGAATCAAGGAGCCCCAGTAGAATCAGAGTCCATGAAAATTAGGGTAAAGCTCACTACTGATCATACTGAACACAGAAGAAGATGGTTGCAGTTATTGGAACACAATTATCTCAGACATGGATTGTTGCTATAAATGTTCCTCAAACAAATGTTCTGAACCCAAGATTAATTACTTTGTCCGGTCAGAAATGAAGATTTTGACTGGTTAGTGTACAGTTCCATTCACTATTCTGCAGCAACCTTGGGCAACTGATGAGTGGCAAGTAATATTCACATGACACAGGTGCCAGGAAGTGACTACTTTCAAAAAGCAGCCTACCCACCTCAACATTCAGTGGCATAATCCCCCACAATCAACATCCCAGGGGCCATTATTGAACAAATCTCCTTAACTGGACGTAGCACAGGAGGTCATCAGCAATCAGAGACTTGGTATTCTGCTGAAAGTAACTCGCCCTCAGACCCCCAAAGCCTTTCTGCTGTTTACAAGATGCAAGTCAGTGCTTGAATGTGGCAGCTACATCAATCAAATAATAACTCCTTTCAGGTCAAACAGCCTGGATTTCATTTGCCCTTGAGCAATCATTCTGCTGCCATCTAGGCCCCATGGCTACAGTGTTTAGTATTTGCAACATGCTTAACAGCAGCTTGGCAAGCTTTCTTTGCCAGAACTTCCCACACCCTTGATCTCTACCACTTACAAGGATAGTCATGATGTGGACAAGGATAGTCATGATGTGGAGATGCTGGCGTTGGACTGGGCTAAACACAGTAAGAGTTTTAACAACACCAGGTTAAAGTCCAACAGGTTTATTTGGTAGCAAATACCATTAGCTTTCGGAGCGCTGCTCCTTCGTCAGTTGGAGTGGAAATCTGCTCAAACAGGGCACAGAGACACAAAATCAAGTTACAGAATACTGTTTAGAATGCAAATCCCTACAGCCAACCAGGTCTTAAAGATACAGACAATGTGAGTGGAGGGAGCATTAAGCACAGGTTAAAGAGATGTGTATTGTCTCCAGACAGGACAGCCAGTGAGATTCTGCAAATCCAGGAGGCAAGCTGTGGGGGTTACTGATAGTGTGACAAACCCAACATCCTGGTTTAGGCCATCCTCGTGTGCGGAACTTGGCTATCAGTTTCTGCTCAGCGACTCTGCGCTGTCATGTGTCGTGAAGGCCACCTTGGAGAACGCTTGCACTTCAGCGGTCACGGGCATTCAGCCTCTGATCTTCGGGTAAGTGTTCTCCAAGGCAGCCTTCATGACACACGACAGCGCAGAGTCGCTGAGCAGAAACTGATGGCCAAGTTCTGCACACATGAGGACGGCCTAAACCGAGATGTTGGGTTTATGTCACACTATCAGTAACTTGCCAGTTTTTGGGGGTGGGGGGGGAGGCTGCTGCAGCTGGTGGAATTTGAATTTGGTTAATAGATCTGGAATGTAAAGCTAGTCTTCATAAGGATGACCATGAAATTATCAATTGTTGCAAAAACCCAGCTGGTCCACTAATGCACTTTAGGAAAGGAAATCTGCCATCTTTATCCATTCTGTCTATAGACTACAACAAATGTGATTGAATTTTAACTGCCTTCCGAAATGGCATAGCAAACCGCTCAGTTCAAGGGCAATTAGAATTGACAACAAATGATGGTCGTTCCAGCAATGCTGACATCCCATGAAAGAAAAAAAATTAACTCTACAATTCCCTGAACTTTTCTGAGCTGGGTCATGTGACATCAAGGTTCACTGGAACATGGGGCGGGGACAGAGATGTGACTGATGCCATCGTATTCCAGGTAGTCGAATTTAAGGTCATCTACCTGTGTAAACAAAATGTACTGATAGGAAATTAATACAATAAGTGATCCCAACAGTTGTGTATAACCACTCTCTAGTGATAATTGGATGCTTTTGTGCTTAACATTTGAGTTATCTAATAATTTGAAGTGGTATATAATAATCAAAGTAATTTGAGTAGACTGTAATTCCAACATCCTGAAACTGACTTTCTAGGGCATAACTAAAATTTTTATATTTAGGATGAAAATTATGAGCATATTGATGCAGCAGAAATGGCAAAAGTGGAAAAGAATGTCAGTGCTGCAATGGATTGGATGAATAGTAGAATGATTGCACAAAACAAGCAGATGCCATTCCAGGACCCTGTTGTGAAAGTGGCTGAGATAAGGAATAAGCTAAAGGTAAGCAGAAAGAAATCTACTTCTAATTCTAATCAAAATTGTTTTGAAACTACATGGGATCTGAAGTATTAGCATGTTTTACTTTAGAAGAGCACAGTTATTCAAAGAAGTGATGATTTGTGTTTTAAGTGATAAATGTGGGTGGTCAGCTTCAGGCACAAATTACTACATCTATAAAACCATAGAAAAGTTACAGTGCAGAAAGTGGTCATTCCATACATTATGGCAGTGCCGGACAAAAAAGAGAAACTGGTTGCACATTTTAATCCCATTTCCCAGCACCTGGTCCGTCGTCTTGCAGGTTACAGCACTTCTGGTGCAGATCCAAGTGCCTTTTTAAATAAGTTGAGCGTTTCAGCCTCTTACCAAATTTGGCAATGAATTCCAGATGCGCACCATCTCTGGGTGAAAAAGCTTTTCCTCATTTCCTGTCTAATGCTTCGACCAATCACCTTCAATCTATGGCCCCCTGGTAATTGATCCCTCAGCTCGGGGAAACCATCTTTCCTGTTTACCCTGTCTCAGCCCCTCATAATTTTATACATCTAATTGGGTCACCCCTTAGCCTCATATGTTCTAAGGAAAACAACCCTAGTCTATCCAGTCTCTTCTCATAACTGCAATTTTCAAGCCCTAGATTGATATGGTGGCAGTAATGTAAACCTGGCTGAAATACAGTGAAGGTTGGGATCTTAATATTTCTGGTTGCAAAGTATTTAGGAAAGATAGAGATTGGAAGTGAGGCAGTAATGATCAAATATAGTTTCAGCACTTTTAAAGGGTGTATACTGTAGGCCACCAATTATTGGAAGGAAATGAGCAAATGTCAAAGATGAAAAAACAGTAGTGAAAAGGGAAAGGCTCAATTATTGGGGAAATAACAGTGATGGAAAAGGGGAGGAATTTCTGAAATTTGTACAAGGTAATTTTCTTGATCAGTATGTTTCCAGCCCAAAGAGAAAGGAAGCAACACTGGATTTAGTTCTGGGAATTTAAGTTGATCATATATCATTATGTTTGGTTCTAAAAAAAAAGGACAAGGAACAAACAAAATTTGAAAAATACTCCAGCGGAGGATGGCTAATTTTAAGGTGAAAAAATATTACAAGCCTAAATTTATCGTATACCTCTTTAGTGGTGAAGCTTGGGTTACTCTGAGTAGAGAAGGTTAAATGGGGATTTAATAGAAATTATCAAATTCATCAAAGATTTAGATAGAATAATGTGAAACTGTTTGCATTGCAAGAAAGGTCAGTAACTAGAAGATACTAATTTTAAGGTAATTGACCAAAAAAAAACAAAATGAGGGAACTTGCAAAACGTAATTGAATATGTCCTCCAATGGGGAAATCTGCAGGTTCTAGTCAAACTGATTTGGATAGCTGGCACAGGCACAATGGGCTGAATGATCACCGGTGGTGTTATTCAATAATTTTGAACCATAATTCTCAAATTCTTTTTTTAAAAAGATGTTGGAATTCATAAATGGTATTTTCTGGGTACAGAAAATTAACATTAGTGAGCAGCATGAGAATCTCTTAATTGCAACTGTCCTAGTAACTGTATTTGAGAAGTTTTTAAATTCACAATATACCCATTTATCTAGGAACTGGAGACTATTTGTGACCCAATCGTTAACCAAGCAAAGCCCAAAGTGGAGCAACTGCCTGAAAAAGAGAAAGCCAATGGACCATTTAATAAGGAAGGAACTGATCCAAAGTCTGAATCTAATGCTGCAGCTGGAGACAATACCAAACAGCAAAAGCCAGTGGAAAACCAGGGCACAGAAATGGAAGTGGATTGAATACAACCTCTTTACTTTTATATAATTAAAAGAAGTCCTTTGTGCCCATCATCTGAGACTGCAGTTTCTGTTGTATGTCTAGCTTACATGGCACATATTCAGTTATTCTCAAATGTACCTAGTTCAGTGTCGTTAGTATTAAAATGGTGGAAACAAGAATCCTGCAAAATTGATTTAAATGTAGCAATGCTGTTAGATGCAGATCTATATTCTACATCTTTCTGGGAGTTTGTTTTTCTATCCAATTTACTAGCACTTGAACAATCACTTCCTTCTCTAACTCCACTTCATGCCTTAAATTATTTCCTCTGAATTGGCATCACATGATGGGTCATATGCACAATATTAAATGAAAAGCAACATAGCCAAGGAAGTGTTTGAACATAGCTGTTTTATTGCAAAAGCACCAGGGAATGGTTTTGTGGTCCACGGCTTGAATTGTTTCATTTAATAACCTCCCCCATCCAATATGCAGGTATCTGCAACCAAGCATCCTTTTCATGCTGCTGATTAATTATATTCTCCAGTAAATGTATTATGTACAAGTCAGAATGTCTTCTCCCAGAAGAACTACTGGGACATCCATACTCCCCACTCCTAAAAATTATAAAACATTGAGCTGTAATAAAAAAAATACATGTAGCTGAGCCATTTTAGCTCAATTTAGCAATACTGATGCATAAAATGGCCAGAAGATCTTAATGCGGTTGAGAGCATTTTAAATGGTGATTTGTGTGGTCCATCTTGTCAAACATATAGTTATTTAAAGGGAGAATGATAAACTTGTTTGTTCAAATGATGCTGTTGTAAAATGTCTGACTTTGCAGAGGCAACACAAAAATCTTGGTTGCTTATAAATTATCTTTTGCTCTTCAGATTCGTGTTGTTTTCATAATAGAGAACATTGACATGATCTGTTATTAAGCTTGATACTTTTGCTAAATTGGTTGTGCTTTGAAGTTTGTGATAATTTAGCAGTTCTGGAATGCACTTGATTGGTTACCCATAATAAATCCAAAGGGGCATTCTATGTGGTAACCATGACAATTGGTTTTGTTAATCCTGTGTATGTAGCTGACAGTGTAAGTAATGTCAATGGACAGTGTCCAAGACCAGTACCACAGCACTCAAATTGAATTCCTCAGATTCCAAATTTCAGCTTGGCAGTTATGAAACTGAAACACCTATAGAGTATTAAACATTTAGAAAGGTATACCTAATTTTGTTGGTCGTTTTTATGATGCAATTAGAGGTGGATGTGATATCTAAATGTTGTCCAAGTATAAATGCAGCTGTTGTCCCAGTTAATTTAATCTGATTTTAAGTAGATCTTGAAAAAACTATGGGTCAATCTTCTCGTTTAAAGTGCTTTCTTGTAGTTAAAGTTCCATTGAGCTCATGCAGGTTCTACGCAAGTCGTGTTGGGCTTGTGTAAATGTAATCCATTAATTCCATTCTCTAAGCAGTAAATAGCTGGTTACTGACATGGCCATTAATACTGTAAAATTGCAATAATTATGGCTGGATATTGCATTTTAGGCAAATATGCTGAACAAAGAAAAGGTGCTGGATACATCCCAATACATATTTAGTTTGAAATAAATGCTTTTTGGATGCTTCTGTAACTAATCAATATATTTACTGACCTTTCAAAGGTCAATTTCAGCATTTGAAACTTAACAGGGAAATTTTACATAGGATACTTTTGTTTTAAAGTTTAAATTATTCCAAATTCTGGCATGGAGAAAATCAGTAGTTTATAATCTTAAAGCTTTTTTCTGTTCTCTTTTGCAGTAAAGTTTAGCAACTTTACTGATTACTATCCTTCCCCACATAGTCACTGAGACCAACTGCACAGCACGTAAACATGCTTCCTGTAGGGTGTTGAAAGAGCAGGACTGTGGGGTAAATATCCACAAACCAGATCCTAACCCCCTTGCATTAAAGGAAGTAGATGTACATGTATGGAAAGCCTAATGTAGTATTTCACCCTCAAAGTAGACCTTGGTGCGCCTTGGGTCCATGTAATTGTAGCAAGAGCTGTGGTTCAGAACAAGATTTTTTTTTAAAGTCAGCTGCACTAGTCTTGAGCATAGTCATCATGAGGACTAGTTCAATGAAAATAATGCTCAAATATCTGACTTCCTGGAATGAAAATGAATAGCCTCCATTGGGTTGTTCCAGTATTCCAGCAGCTAAAGTGCAAAGGATAGTGGAAAGAGTTTAAAAGATTCAACAAAATGTGACATTGCAGAGCTTTTTTGAAGTTGTGATCAATGGCCCAAGGCCAAATAAACAAAATCTGCTTTGTTCATAGGATAGTATTTCTCCTCTTAAAGGAGAGTCTTTGGACAGTGGGAAGAAACCAGAACACCCAGGGGAAACCCATGTAAACTCCACACAGTCACCCAAGGCTGAAATCAAACCTAGGCCCCCGGCACTGAGGCAAGTGTTAACTAACCACCTAGCATTTTGGAGCTATTGAGCATAATATAGTTAGATCTAGTATTATGGAAAAGGACAAAGATGGAACAAGAGGAAAAGTTTTAAATTGGAGGAAGGCAAATTTTACAAAGCTAAGAGATGAGCTGGCAGGAAGGGCTAGGTGCAGTTACTGGAAGGAAAAAAGTGTCAAATCAATGGGAGGAATTCAAAGGTGAAATTCTACAGATAGATTAAGATAAAGCAGGATAAGAAAACTTGACAGTTACAAAACAATACTGTCAAAAGCCCAGAAGTAAGGAAAGGACTGGCATGCAGTAAAAATGGAAATTAGGAAAGCAAAGCGGATACAAAAAATGTTAACTAAAAAATCAAAGAAAATTCTAAGATGTCCTACCAATACATTGAGAGCAAAAGAATAATAAGGAAAAGAGGTGTACATGGTAACTTGGTTGATTCAATAGATGGGGGCAGGGTTTTCTATTAGTTCTTTGTCTCTGTTTTCACTAAGAGAAGGGATGATGCAAACATTCAGAAAAATATTAGATACAATAAGCATAGTGAGAAGAGGGACTGGCATCCTTGAGGTTGGATAGATATCACCAGAACCAAATCGGTTGTATCTCAAGCTGTTGAAGGAAACAAGGGAGGAAATAGCAGATGCTCTGAGGATCATTTTCCAATCATCACTAGATATAATAATCATGGGAGATTTCAGCTGCCTCTAAGTAAACTGGCGGGAGAGAAGGGAACTGAGTTTAGTGCATGCACAACTCCTTGAAAGTCCAACAAGAATCACTGCTGGCTCATGTAATGGGTAGTCAGGAACTAAAATTAGTAAATAGAACATCTAAGTATCGTACATTACAATACGAGGATTAAGGCTATAGATTGAAAAGAGAATGGACCGAAAGGTAAACTGGGAGAAAAGTTTGAAAACAAAATGGAAAATCTTTAAAAGGATAATCAACAGTTCACACAAAGCTAAAAGGAAACAAGCAAACTAATAGAGCAGCACAGATGATAAAAGGGAAATTTGAATCTAAAACCAGCAAGTGTCTGGATACCAAAGCGGACTTGGAAAAGCATTAAAAAAAACAGGAAGCAAAAAAAAATGAAATCAAAGGTTACTAAAAATGTTCTATAGCAACATATAAGAAATGGAAATTAAATGTATAGCTGGTAAAGGATGATCAAGATAAACTCGAGAAATGTACTGAGTAATTTTACTGGCCAGTGAAAATGGCAAATGAACGTTAGAGTAGATAAATGTGAAGTGCTGCATTATAGGAAAACGTCACCTACACCTTAGAAAATAAGTTGTATGGAGTAGAAGAGCCAACAGAAATGATGCATTACAGTTCACTTGGAATCTTAGTTACTGTGGTAACATGCACTTTCACATCATTCATGTAGCAGTCTGGTGTTATGGATAGGCTCCAATGTTAGTTTAGTTCCATTATATGACCAACCAGGAATCTCTCCTGTACTTATCACTTGCCACTGGGATGTGTTGGATGGATTTGAAGGTTGATATTGGACCTATTTAACATATTATGAACATACCTTCCTGAGCCATCAAGTTCTGGGGTGGGAATCGAACCCAGAGCTTCTAGCCCATCAACTAGGGGTATAGGTGAACAAACCATTAAAACGTCTTTATTTCTAGGGGTACAAAATTTAAGAGGACGGGTTCGTTTGAACTTGCACAGGATCTAGATAGGCCTCATTTCGAGTGTGGTGTACAGTTCTGATCTCCATATTATATAAAGAGTGTAGAAGCACTGGCGAAGTTTAAAAAGATTTACAAGAAATAGAGTCCAGCTTGCAGGAAATTTTGAACATTGAGGTTTTTTTCTTTAGAATACTCAGTAATGCCCTGATAAAAATCTTTAAAATCATGAATGGATTGGATAGGGTATATGCAGAAAGAATGTGTCCACAATCACAGTTGTGTGATGCATGTTTGTTTCAGTCAAGTAGTGATAAATGTTCTACAGGTGGCACATCAGCTTTCCAGGGCAAGGGAGGGAAAATGAAATAGAATCCCTTCAGCTGATCTAACATAAGGGACAGCTAGGCAAACAGGAGGATGTAAGAAATAGAAAGATATGTTGATTGAGTTAAGGGAAGAACGGTGGGAGGATGTTCATATGGAGCAACATGGACCAATTGGCCAAATTATCTTCTTTTGTGATGATGTATGTATTTTGAGGGAGAATCTAAAAATAGAGGCCCATAAATACTAAAAATCCAATAGAGAAATTAGTGTTTTATTCAATGGTTAGAATGAGGAACTTGCCTCCAACTTCCTGTTGCAGCAAATAGTTTACATTCTTCCATAAGGAAACTAAATATGCTCTAGAGAAAAGAGAATATGCTTAAAGGCTGACATGAAGTATAAACACCAGAAGTTGTGTTGAATGGCCTGTTTTTATACCATATATTCTATGTAATCTATAAACTAAAGTGCTTTCACTGGGTCTTTTCAAAAACTCATGTGACACACAGGGTGGTACATGCATAATTATAGTATCCAGTGTACATAATGATGGATTTAATATAATATCTGGGTTGCACTAGGTACTAAATGTGAAGTGTGCCTACAGAAATTACTCCATGGCAGTCGTGTGGCACAGTGGTAGCACCCCTACCTCTGGACCAGAAGCACTGGGTTCAAGTCCAATGCCAGGGCTTGCTGGCCATGGAAGAAGCATTCATAACTTTTTTCAACAGGCTGATACTCAGATTGGGAATCCTTCCACCACACACTGTTCCCCAAAGGGAGAAAAACAGTGTGGGTGTGAAGATATGCTTAAATGAACCAGGAATGACTAGAGATGAGAGAATATCTAGCACAGACATAACATTCATAAAAGTCATCTTTTAGGATGAGCAAACTACAAAATTAAGGGAAGATGAAAATATCTGAGAATGATAAATCACTAACAGGAGAAAAGTTGGACCAGTTGCATTCAATGAGCATTGAAGTGATAAGAATTTCTTGCATATGGTCACAATCCTGGATGTTATAAAATATTTAAAATTATGAAAATTAACTGCCTTCATCTGAAACTCTAAATTATTCAAGCAGTAAATCTGAAAAACCACAATTAAAACTATAGAGAACTTGCAGTTTACAAATGCAGCTTTGGAGAGCAGCATTTCCCATTTTTGTTCTGGTGTTTCTGAACTCCTAAATGAAGTCAAATGGGTCATTGAGCTCGGCTGCTGGATCAGGCTTGCGGATGTTCAAGGAAGTGTCAGCCAACTCGTGACAATGCAGTGATTGGTAAGCAGTCAGTTTTCCATAAATTTGTTGATTTTCAATGTGCTTTAGTCTTTGTTCATGTAACCTAAAAGAAAATCAGTTAACATTACACTTGCTACTTTTTAAAACAATGGGGGAGATCCGCAATGGCCATATTGATATTGGAAGAGAATGATGTTTGTGTATAATTACCTCATTTTCACAATTGAATCTAGTTGTTCTAATTCCCTTGTAATTTCCTGATATTTCATTTTGAGCAGAAACAGTGCATCTTCAGCTTTACTTTTAAACTGGATCAGGTAAAAAGATAGTTTAAATCACAGGAATTAGTGTGCAATTAGCAGTGTAGCTTATACATATCTAACAGATATACAATTATTAAAATGTAATGTGCAAATTTCCTCTCTAAGGTTACTACTCTTAGCCACATTCATAGAATCTTAGAATCCTACAGTGCAAAAGGAGACCATTCGGCCCATCGAGTCTGCACCGACCACAATCCCATCCAGATCCTATACCCATAACCCCATGCATTTACCCTAGCTAGTCCCCTGACACTGAGGGGCAATTTAGCATGGCCAATTCACTTAACCCGCACATCTTCGGACCGAGAGAGGAAACCGGAGCACCTGGAGGAAACCCACACAGACACGGGGAGAACGTGCAAGCTCCACACACTGACCCAAGCCGGGAATCGAACCTGAGTCCCTGGCACTGTGAGGCAGCAATGCTAGCCACTGTGCCGCCATTGTTGGAAGAGACAGGTAATTACATTTCCAAAAGAAGAGATCAAGTATTATGTAGCTGTTTGAGTGACTGAGATCAAGATTTAAGTTGCTTAGCTGCATCTTTTGTGTGTTGCTAGTTTTATTCTATAATAGAATCTAATGTATTTCATCAAGCTTTTACAATTTGGTATAAAATTGATTGAAGTGGTACATTGTTCACTTCAGCCCTCCAAGCCTGCAACGACCATGCTGCCTGACTGAACTAAAACCCCCTACCCTTCCAGGGATCATATCCCTCTATTCCCATCCTATTCATGTATTTGTCAAGATGTTCCTTAAAAGTCACTACCGTAGGAGTTGGGGTGTCTTGTTGAAGTTGTACAAGACATTGGTAAGGCCACACTTGGAATACTGGTCACCCTATTATAGAAAGGATATTATTAAACTAGAAAGAGTGCAGAAAAGATTTACTCGGATGCTACCAGGACTTGATGGATTGAGTTATAGGGAGAGGCTGAATAGACTGGGACTTTTTTCTCTGGAGCGTAGGAGGCTGAGGGGTGACCTTATAGAGGTCTATAAAATAATGAGGGGCATAGACAAGGTAGATAGTCAATATCTTTTCCCAAAGGTAGGGGAGTATAAAACTAGAGGGCAAAGGTTTAAGGTGAGAGGGGAGAGATACATAAGTGTCCAGAGGGACAATTTTTTTCACACAGAGGGTGGTGAGTGTCTGGAACAAGCTGCCAGAGGTAGTAGTAGAGGCGGGTACAATTTTATCTTTTAAAAAGCATTTAGATAGTTACATGGGTACGATGGGTATAGAGGGATATGGGCCAAATGCAGGCAATTGGGATTAGTTTAGGGGTTTTAAAAAAATAAGGGTGGCATGGACAAGTTGGGCTGAAGGGCCTGTTTCCATGCTGTAAACCTCTATGACTCTGTCTCCGCTTCCACTACCTTCCCCGGCAACGGGTTCCACTCTGTCCATGCCTCTCATAATCTTGTAAACTTCTATCAGGTTGCCCCTCAACCTCCGTCGTTCCAGTGAGAACAAACCAAGTTTCTCCAACCTCTCCTCATAGCTAATGTCCTCCATACCAGGCAACATCCTGGTAAATCTTTTCTGAACCTTCTCCAAAGCCTCTACATCCTTCTGGTAGTGTGGCGACCAGAATTGAACACTAGATTCCAATGCTGAAATATCAGCATTTCTTTCACGTAATATTAAAGAAAGCACATGTTTTTAGAACCAATACCAACTATACCTTTTAAATGTAAAACCAAAATGCAGCAGAGTAAGAACTCACCAGATGGTGTGGTGTGGCTGAGGGTGCAGTAAGGGGCAGAAGGAGAAGAGAGTCAAAAGAGTTCATTACCAGGAAACAGATCACACTGTTCTGGTTCTCCCTCCATTTTAACAATAGACTCTTTTAGTCTTTCACACCAGGATCACTGGTTTGATGACTGGATGTGTTGCTGTCTTCCTTCCATTACTTATGGTCTGCTTCAATTGCAGTACATTTTAGATGTCAATTTTAATAGCTTCTCATAACATAGTGTTCCTTTTAATTATGTATTTATTGGGATTACAAAGAACAAAGATCAAAGAAAATTACAGCACAGGAACAGGCCCTTCAGCCTTCCAAGCCTGCCCGACCATGCTGCCCAACTGAACTAAAACCCCCTACCCATCCGGGGACCATATCCCTCTATTCCCATCCTATTCATGTATTTGTCAAGACGTCCCTTAAAAGTCACTACCATATCCGCTTCCACTACCTCCCCCGGCAACGAGTTCCAGGCACCCATTACTCTCTGTGTAAAAAATCTGCCTCGTACATCTCTTTTAAACCTTGCCCCTCAAACCTGTGCCCCCTAGTAATTGACTCTTCCACCCTGGGAAAAAGCTTCTGACTATCCACTCTGTCCATGCCTCTCATAATCTTGTAGACTTCTATTAGGTCACCCCTCAACCTCCGTCGTTCCAGTGAGAACAAAGCAAGTTTCTCCAACCTCTCCTCATAGCTAATGCCCTCCATACCAGGCAACATTTTGGTAAATCTTTTCTGTACCCTCTCCAAAGCCTCCACATCCTTCTGGTAGTGTGGCGACCAGAATTGAACACTATATTCCAAGTGCAGCCCAACTAAGGTTCTATAAAGCTGCAACATGATTTGCCAATTTTTAAACTCAATGCCCCGGCCGATGAAGGCAAGCATGCCGTATACCTTCTTGACTACCTTCTCCACCTGCATTGCCACTTTCAGTGACCTGTGTACATGTACACCCAGATCCCTTTGCCTATCAATATTCTTAAGGGTTCTGCCATTTACTGTATATTTCCTATCTGTATTAGACCTTCCAAAATGCATTACCTCACATTTGTCCAGATTAAACTCCATCTGCCATCTCTCTGCCCAAGTCTCCAACTGATCTATATCCTGCTGTATCCTCTGACGGTCCTCAGCGCTATCCGCAAATCCACCAACCTTTGTGTCGTCCGCAAACTTACTAATCAAACCAGTTACATTTTCCTCCAAATCATTTATATATATTACAAACAGCAAAGGTTCCAGCACTGATCCCTGAGGAACACCACTTGTCACAGCCCTCCATTCAGAAACGCATCCTTCCACTACTACCCTCTGTCTTCTTTGACTGAGCCAGTTTTGTATCCACCTTGCCAGCTCACCTCTGATCCCATGCAATTTCACCTTCTGCGCCAGTCTGCCATGAGGGACCTTGTCAAAGGCCTTACTGAAGTCCATGTAGACAACATCCACTGCCCTACCCTCATCAATCATCTTCGCCACTTCCTCAAAAAACTCGATCAAGTTCGTGAGACACAACCTCTCCTTCACAAAACCATGTTGCCTCTCACTAATACGTCCATTTATTTCCAAGTGGGAATAAATCCTGTCTCGAAGAATCCTCTCCAATAATTTCCCTACCACTGATGTAAGGCTCACCGGCCTGTAATTACCTGGATTATTCTTGCTACCCTTCTTAAACAAAGGAACAACATTGGCTATTCTCCAATCCTCTGGGACCTCCCCTGTAGCCAGTGAGGATACAAAGAGTTTTCTTACATTTAATTCTTACATTACATTTAAGATACATTTAATTAATTATTCAAGAAAAAAAATAGATGTAACGGTATCCAGGGCAGAATCAGGAACATGGGCTGATTTTTCAGCATTTGTTCCTGCCAAAACAGTGGAACCATTCGCAGATTTCGACTCCATTGAAATGTGGCACTTTAATTGAGTCACAACATTAGCATCCTGTTCCCTGACCAGTTAGGGAGGATGTGTGGGATGACAAGTTGTATCTATCATTTAAGGATTTCTATTTAATGGGGCCCTGCCAGATGTGACAAGAACAGAAAAAAGTTTTGAAACAGCTTCCTCTCCAATGCAGGATGGGAACTATACATCAAAAGAAACTCTGCCTAGTTCTTAGACATGTCTCTGGAGATTATGCTAAAAGCAATGAGGATTAGGTGAGAAAGCAATGAGAATTAGGTGAGAAATCCTTATCCCTGTGGATAATGGAGAAAGCAGGCATGGCTGGAGTGTTGAGGCTGTCAGTAGCTGAGCTACGTGGCCTGCATACAGTATCAAACAAGGTTTAATTACCTAATTAGATCTAGCAACGTGATCATACCAGCCATTACTCTCTCACTTCCCTAGAGTTCTCTGTCACATCTCGCAGTTCTATATCCTTTTCTTTGCAATAGCCTCCTCAAATGTCCATCTCTATCATTGAGCATCTATGATGGAAAGAAGGCTATGGGCAGGAGCCATTGCCTGGTCTTCACTGAGTAGCCCTTGTACCCCAGAAGCTAGCCACTGAGGCTATTTAGTTGACAGAACACCTTGCAGCAGGAGTGATTGACAAAAAATGAAGGAATCACGACAGCTCCCTGGGGATCTGGTACAAATCTCCATGATTACTTTGTGGTGATTACAACCCAGTCCATCACACAAACCAACTTCCCATCCATTGACTCCGTCTACACTTCCTGCAGCCTCAGAAAAGCAGCCAGCGTAATCAAGGACCCCAAGCACCCTAGCCACATTCCCTTCCGCCTTATTTCATCAAGGAAAATATACAAAGGTCTGTGATCACTTTTGAACAGACCTACCTTATATTAAGCTGATCTTTCTCTACACCCTAGTTGTGACTGTAACACTATATTCTGCACTCCTTTCCTTCTCCTCCATTTTTTTGATTTTGATTTATTATTGCCACATGTATTGGTATACAGTGAAAAGTATTGTTTCTTGCACGCTATACAAAGCATACCATTCATAGAGAAGAAAAGGAGGGAGTGCAGAATGTAGTGTTACAGTCATAGCTAGACTGCAGAGAAAGATCAACTTAATGCGAGGTAGATTCATTCAAAAGTCTGTTGACAGCAGGGAAGAAGCTGTTTTTGAGTCGGTTGGTACGTGTTCTCAGACTTTTGTATCTTTTTCCTGACGGAAGAAGGTGGAAGAGGGTATGTCCGGGGTGCATGGGATTCTTGATTATGCTGGCTGCTTTTAGAATCAGAGAGTCATAGAGGTTTACAGCATGGAAACAAGCGCTTCGGCCCAACTTATCCATACCGCCCCTTTTTTAACCCCTAAGCTAGTCCCAGTTGCCCACATTTGGCCCATGTCCCTCTATACCCATCTTACCCATGTAACCGTCTAAACGCTTCTTAAAAGACAAAATCGTACCTGCCTCTACTACTACCTCTGGCAGCTTGTTCCAGACACTCACCACTCTGTGTGTGAAAAAATTGCCCCTCTGGACCTTTTTGTATCTCTCCCCTCTCACCGTAAACCTATGCCCTCTAGTTTTAGACTCCCCTACCTTTGGGAAAAGATATTAACTAACTGATCTATGCCCCTCATTATTTTATAGACCTGTATAAGATCACCCCTAAGCCTCCAACACTCCAGAGAAAAAAGTCCCAGTCTATCCAGCCTCTCCTTATAACTCAAACAATCAAGTCCCGGTAGCATCCTAGTAAATCTTTTCTGCACTCTTTCTTGTTTAATACTATCTTTTCCATAATAGGGTGACCAGAACTGTACACAGTATTCCAAATGTGGCCCTACCAATGTCTTGTACAACTTCAACAAGATGTTCCAATTCCTGTATTCAATGTTCTGGCCAATGAAACCAAGCATGCCGAATGCCTTCTTCACCACTCTGTCCACCTGTGACTCCACTTTCAAAGAGCTATGAACCTGTACTCTTAGATCTCTTTGTTCTATAACTCTCCCCAATGCCTTACCAGGTTCAGTTGGCTCGATGGAGGGTTACAAGTTAGCAAGAAATGAGCTGAAAAAGGGGCTTAGGAGATCTAAGAGGGGGCATAAGAAGTCCTTGGCGGGTCGGATCAAGGAAAACCTCAAGGCTTTTTACTCTTATGTGAGGAATAAAAGAATGACCAGGGTGAGGTTGGGGCTGGTCAAGGACGGCAGTGGGAATTTGTGCACGGAGTCAGAAGAGATAGGAAAGGTGATGAATGAATACTTTTCTTCGGTGTTCACCAAGGAGAGGGGCCATGTTTTTGAGGAAGAGAGGGTGTCACAGGATGATAGGTTGGAGGAAGTAGATGTTCGGAGGGAAGATGTACTAGCAATTTTGAATAAACTGAAGGTTGATAAGTCCCCTGGGCCTGATGAAATATACCCTAGGATTCCTTGGGAGGCGAGGGATGAGATAGCAGAGCCTTTGGCTTTGATCTTTGGGTCCTCACTGTCCACGGGGGTGGTGCCAGAGGACTGGAGAGTGGCGAATGTTGTTCCTCTGTTTAAGAAAGGGAATAGAAATGACCCTGGTAATTATAGGCCGGTTAGACTTACTTCGGTGGTTGGTAAGTTGATGGAAAAGGTCCTTAGGGATAGGATTTACGACCATTTAGAAAGATGCAGCTTAATCCGGGATAGTCAGCACAGATTCATGAAGGGCAAGTCTTGCCTCACAAATTTGATAGAATTTTTTGAGGAGGTAACTAAGTGTGTTGATGAAGGTAGTGCAGTTGATGTCATATACATGGATTTTAGTAAGGCGTTTGATAAAGTTCCCCATGGTCGGCTTATGAAGAAAGTAAGGATGTGTGGGATAGAGGGAAGTTTGGCCGATTGGATAGGTAACTGGCTATCAAACAGAAAGCAGAGGGTGGAGGTGGATGGAAAATTTTCAGACTGGAAACCGGTTACCAGCGGAGTGCCACAGGGATCAGTGCTTGGTCCTCTGCTATTTGTAATTTTTATAAATGACTTGGAGGAGGGGGCTGAAGGGTGGATCAGTAAATTTGCTGATGACACCAAAATTGGAGGAGTAGTGGATGAGGTGGAGGGCTGTTGTAGGCTGCAAAGAGATATAGATAGGATGCAGAGCTGGGCTGAAAAATGGCAAATGGAGTTTAACCCTGATCAATGCGAAGTGATTCATTTCAGTAGGACAAATTTGAATGTGGATTACAGGGTCAAAGGTAGGGTTCTGGAGAATGTGGAGGAACAGAGAGATCTTGGGGTTCATATCCACAGATCTCTGAAGGTTGCCACTCAAGTGGATAGAGCCGTGAAGAAGGCCTATAGTGTGTTGCCGTTCATTAACAGGGGGTTTGAGTTTAAGAGCTGTGGGGTTATGCTGCAACTGTATAGGACCTTGGTGAGACCACATTTGGAATATTGCGTGCAGTTCTGGTCACCTCACTATAAGAAGGATGTGGAGACACTGGAAAGAGTGCAAAGGAGATTTACCAGGATGCTGCCTGGTTTGGACGGTAGGTCTTATGAGGAAAGGTTGAGGGAACTTGGGCTTTTCTCTTTGGAGCGGAGGAGGTTGAGAGGAGACTTGATAGAGGTTTATAAGATGATGAGGGGGATAGATAGAGTGAACGTTCAAAGACTATTTCCTCGGGTGAATGGAGCGGTAACTAGGGGGCATAACTACAGGGTTCATGGTGGGAGATATAGGAAGGATGTCCGAGGTAGGTTTTTTACTCAGAGAGTGGTTGGGGTGTGGAATGGTCTGCCTGCAGGGATAGTGGAGTCAGAAACTTTAGGAACATTTAAGAAGCTATTGGATAGGCACATGGAGCACTTCGAGATGATAGGGAGGAAATAGCTTTATCTGGGTTTCAGACAAAGCTCGGCACAACATCGTGGGCCGAAGGGCCTGTTCTGTGCTGTACTGTTCTATGTTCTAGGTTCTATTAACTGGTCCCGCCCTGATTCAATCTACCAAAAAGCATCACCTCACATTTAGCTAAATTAAACTCCACCTGCCATTCGTTAGCCCACTGGCCCAATTGATCAAGATCCTATTGCAACCCTAGATAACCTTCTTCACTGTCCATTATGCCACCAATCTTGGTGTCATCTGCAAACTTACTAACCATGCCGACTAAATTCTCATCCAAATCTTTAAATGAATGACAAATAATAGTGGACCCAGCACCGATCCCTGAGGCACTCCGCTGGTCACAGGCCTCCAGTTTGAAAACAATCCTCTACAACCACCCTCTGTCTTCTGTCATCAAGCCAATTTTGTATCCATTTGGTGACCTCACCCTGGATCCGAGGCAGCGGGAAGTGTAGACAGTGTCAATGGATGAGAGGCTGGTTTGAGTGATGGACTGGGATTCATTCATGACCGTTTGAAGTGTATTGCAGTCTTGGACAGAGCAGGAGCCATACCAAGCTGTGATACAACCAGAAAGAATGCTTTCTATGGTGCATCTATAAAAGTTTGTGAGAGTCGTAGTGGACATGCCAAATTTCCTTAGTCTCCTGAGAAAGTAGAGGCGTTGTTGGGCTTTCTTAACTATAATGTCGGCACAGAGGGACCAGGACAGGTTGATCTGGACACCTAAAAACTTGAAGCTCTCAACCATTTCTACTTTGTTCCCATTGATGTAGACAGGGGCATGTTCTTCACTATGCTTCCTGAAGTCGATTACTATCTCTTTCATTTTGTTGACATTGAGGAAGTGATTATTGTCGTCGCGCCAGTTCACCAGATTCTCTATCTCATTCCTGTACTCTGTCTCGTCATTGTTTGAGATACGACCCACTACGGTGGTGTTGTCAGCAAACTTGAAAATCATGTTAGAGGGGAATTTGGCCACACAGTCATAGGCGTATAAGGAGTATAGTAAGGGGCTGAGGACACAAGCTTGTGGGGCACCGGTGTTGAGGATGATCATGGAGGAGGTGGTGTTGCCTATCCTTACTGTATACTCTGTGAACGGTATGTTTTGTCTGTGTAGCACAAGAAACAATACTTTTCACTGTACCCAATACAGGTGACAAACAATAATACATCTATCCAAATTAAGCCCTTCCAATGAAGCCTGAGGGCACCTTGATTTATTGCATGCGTGTGGTAATCATTCCCTGTGAAATCCAACCAACCACTGAAATGAAGCCAAATGAAATCTGGGTTTGGATGGCAAAGCTGATGAAACTGACAAACAGGGTATTGATAGACTCGGTGACACACCGTGAGTAGCAGACTGGTATCTGGGAGACATCTCCAGCCAATCCCTGAGAGAACTCAGATTAGATGAAATTCAAGTCTTTGGTAACCTTGATGGCTACTGGAAATGCATGGCTCCCTGCTCTGCTTAGAGGTCTTGTTCTAGGAGACTGCAGATGGCAGTCCGAGAATCTGAGCCAACTGAGACATTGCTGCTCTGACATACAGAGGAAGTACATGCTCTATCTATATATCCAGTGATGTGGATATAGTCTCCTTCGAGCTGGAGCTCCATGTTCATCCTCTCCCTGTCCTGTGATGCAGCATGTGGCTGCAGAGAAGCAGCTGCTACTGGTGCAGTTACAGCTGATTGCAATGAAGAGTAACAGCAAGAAAGTTGACTTGCAGATGCTGAACATACTGCAGCCACTTGAAAGTAGCTACAGAAAGTGGGAACTGAACATTAAACTAGTGATTTCTGCCTGACCAATGAAATTCTGTGAGCACAAGCCATTCACAAATCTTCCCAACGAGTCAATTTCAGTAAACAATCACTCCACACTGAGTTCTTGCCTCTTGCACCCTAGCAAGATGCAGACAACCTGTGCACTAGTTGTTAAAACATGGTTAAAATAGGAGTTAATTACTTATTATTTAAATGACATCCCAACAGTTGCACAGTTCCACTTTTGCATCTAAACTTGCCATGGTCAAACCTGGAAATAGTGGAACGATGTTGAGATTCCAACCAGATGTCACTTTTAGGGGTTTCAACTCCCTGTAAGTCCTCAAACCTGCCTCCTCATGCTCATACAAATTTCTCCATGTAGGTTCAATGCAAGGTACATTCCAGTTGGACAAAACACCTGCTCTTTCTCTCCACCTCCATGGAACAAAATATTTTGCTTTCCAGCCTACCTGGCTAGTACCATCATTTAGATAATGAGCATGAGTTTTCAGGCCAGGTTTAATACTGTAATTAAATTATGTTTAAGACATTCACACTTACCTTTTCATTTGTTCCAGTGTCACTTTGCCTGGACTCCCCACTGATCGCTACAGCTGGAAGCTGTTTTCCTGACCTTTCCAGATTTTTTTCTGGTATTGTGCCATGAATATCCCATGGTTCATTTTGGCCAAAAATACCTACAGGAAAAATACACTTATTTTCTAGAGTATTATAATCCAAACTACAGTAACTGGGTGTTACAGTCCAACAAGAGGAGGAGTAGAAAATTAATCTTTCTCCATGGGAATGTGTGATGCACCACCTGATTATTAACCAAGTAACTGGAAATGTCAACTTAGTTTAATTGATAGTACTCTAAGTCAATTCATAATGTGAACAAATAATGTAGGTGAACATGATTACTGTTGCTTGGTTTAAATTAAATTGAGGTTCAATTTGAGTAACTATTTAAGATTTCATGGCATTATTTTGAATAGCAAAGTACCGACCGTCTGACCAAAACTCCCTCAAGCAACCATCACCAAGAATAAATTCAGTCAGTCAGCCAACCTGCTCATTCCTATAACGAAAGCGAAATACTTCAGATGCTGGAAAATGAACAAAAAGTAACAGATACTATAAATATTCAGCAGATTCGGCAGCATCAGTGGAGAAAAACAAAATTAATGGATGGATCCCATTTTTAGTGGGATGGGATCAGCAGCGGGGGTGGGAAATCCCACGGGAGTCCCAAAACACGTTTTATGCCGGTGGGATTTCATGATCCTCATCCTGGCCAATGGCGTAATGGATATCCCGAAGTTGAAAATCAGTATCCCCATTGGAATAAATGTAAATATAATTATCAGCCATTAGTTTGTCCATTCACATTGGCATGACGACAGGTCCCCTATATGGTGAGTAGAACCTGCCAGAGGCACACGGGGGTAAGGGGCAGCTCATGCCAGGGCAGTATCTTGCACTGCCCTAGCATTGTCATGGGGGTGTTCCGTGGTGGGGAGAGGAATGTTCTGTGGAGGAGGGCTCAATGAGGGGGTAGTTGTGGTACCTATTCTTATTTTCTAAATGGGTGCCCCGATCTTTTAAAAACCTAAGTAGCTGGCCCTCCCAACATGGTTTTGTAGGACCATGATCAGAAAAAATCAGAAAATTCCACCCAATGTTTCAGGAAATGTTAACTTTGCTTCTTCACCGATGCTGCCTGACCTGCTGAGTATTTCCAGTATTTTCTGTTTTTATTCATCAATATTTATTGGTTTCCTACTCTGAAACTATAACCAATTTTACCAATATCCCAATTACCATTTCACTTAGGTTTGTTGTGTGGAGTCAAAACATAAATGTAAGTTTTTGTTTTTGCTTATTGCAAATGAGTTGGCAGTTTGAAATACTCATAAACGTGAGGCTGTGGATGAATGTGGAACAGTATGGGACCAGAGGTTACTGACAAATAGCCTAATACTACAAAATGTAGACCAGTGTAAGCACAGTCTTGGCATATGTTGTATTACCAAACCCAAATTCTCATTCAACCCACTACATATTTTGGTGAAACCTCAATGAGAATTATTAGTGCTAGGAATAATGTCATAGCAATGGATTATACTTACTGGTGATGTATGTCTGGAATAGATGATGGAAGTGTGCCAATCTCTGAAATGCTGTAATTTCTCCTTTTAGGTGAATGAAATTAACTTTGAAGACGGTGTTTTTTTTTGTATTTCCCATGTTACCTAAGGGCCCTTTTAAGTGACATTTAATGTAATGTTGTTTTGGACAATTTTGTCTTAGCTCCATAACAACTTACATTTATGCAATGCAGTTCATGTGGTAAAACATCGTATGGCTCTTCCCAGAAGCATCAGCAGACAGAATTTGGCACCAGCTCACATAAGGAAATATTAAAGGAAGTGTTGAAAGCTTGTTTAAATAGGTAGGTTTTAAGGATATTCTTAAAGGAGGTGAGAGAGATGGAGAAATTCCGAGAGGGAGTAGTCTAAGTAACTGAACGCAATGATAGGGCAATGAAAACTACATGTACAGGAAGCCAAATTGGAGAAATGCAGAGGTTTTAGAAGGTTGTAAAGCTTATAGAAATAGGGAGGGATGAGGACATAGGGAGATTGTAAAACTTGGATTTTTAAAAAATGTAGGCAATGCCACACTGGAAGCCAATGTAGATCAGCAAGTATGGGGGCAATGGGTGAATGGCATGGGGTCCAAGTTAAGATATAGGTATCAGAGTTTTGGAGAGTTCATATTAATGGAGGATATCAGAGGGGAGACCAGCCATTACAGCAATGGAATAATTGAGTCCTGGGGTAACAAGAGTATGGATACGGATTTAAATAGTTGATAATTCAGTTCCTTATTTTTATCTTTGAACTCAGATCAAATGGGGACCTTAAGCTAAGAAAGAGAATTTCATCAGGGTTCAATCTGAGGCAGATCCCAAACATGAAAATGAATTAGAGGTGATTTTGCTTCTCCTTCGCTATCTTTATCACCTGCAAATGTAACTATTGTGCTTTTAGCTCCTTGCTCCAGGTTATTTATAAAAGTATTAAACAAAAGAGGTCCAAAAATAGACACCAGTGAGATCCCACTACAAATATTCTTTCAGGCTGATGACAATCTTTGTATCATTAATCTCTGGGTTCTACAGCAACTCATCGATTATAAGATATTTCCACTGATTCCCACTATTATTTCAGCCTTTCCACAGGCAAAGTATTACAATAACTTCTTGAAATCGAATTGCACCATATTATCTGACCCCCATGAAGCTCCTTTGTCAAACACAAAAAAAATCAGTAAATTAAATCAAGATTCCCCCCCTTCATGAACACATATCAGATATAATTTATGATTTTTATCTAGATGCTCCAACTTTTGTCAAGGTTTCTATATCTTTAATCACTATAGATGAAAACTCACTGCTCTGTAGTTAACTGGGTCACTTCTGCTACCTTTCCAAAACAAAAAGTGACATCTTTGAGTGTATGACAGAAGAGTTCGATAGGGGTAAGACAATGTGGTATAATTGAATTTCATTAAGGTATTTAATACTTTGTCTCTGGAAAGGCTGAAAATGATGTGGTTATCAGTGAAAATATTTTACAATCGATAATAAAAGTTACTGTAGAACACAGAGGTTTGTGATTCAAAGATTGTCATCAGCCTGGAATGTTCACAGTGGGATTACACCAGTATTCCTGCAGTATTCAATGATTTCCAAAGGTTTGCGTTGGCATTCCTAGAATTTCATCCTCTATTCCTTTAATCCTTGAATACATCTTATATGGCCCCTGAGATGCACTCCCATTATCCCTCCTTGCTAGCCGAAATGAACACCAAACCTACTTTGCTGCATTTTCAAAATTTGCCAGCCCCAGGGACCCTTCATATCCATTGGAATGTACTCTCACAATGCTATTAGGTAGTGAGTTCCAGGGCTCATCAACAACGAAGAAATGGTGATAATTTGCAAAATTGGTATGGTGTGTGACTTGAAGGAACTTGGAGCAGCTGGTGTTTCCATGCACTTGCTGCTCTTGTTCTACTAGGTGGTAGAGGTCAAACTTAGGAGATATTATCAAAGAAGCCTTAAGAGAGTTGCTGTACGCATCTGGTAGGTGGTATACATTAGTGTCAATGCTAATGTGAAAGGCATGAATATTTAAGAAAATGGTTGGGGTGTCAATCAAGCACCCCACCTTTGCCCTCATACCAAGCACAAATAATCCCTTCCATTAGGTATCCAACACTTTCTATGAACGGATGTAACACCCTCTACACAAAATAATCTGGGACATGGATATCCAAAGTAAATAATAAACCCCTTATATTGGTGATAAACTTATTGAATACAATGTGTCACCCTAGCCTTTGACTCTCTTTGTGCACAGGTAAATGATGGTGTTACAGATCCAACATCCAAGGCTATACAGACTATACAGTCACTGTTGTAATGTAGGAAACATAGACAAATCCCACAAACAGTAATGTGATAATGGCCAGATAATCTTTTTTATATATTTTTTTGTAATTACTTTTTATACCTGTGCACTAACCTTTAGTGATTTATGTACCTGAGTAGCCAAATTCCTTAATCATCTGCAGTTTCTAATCTCTTGCTATTTAGAAAAATTTTCAATGCCATTCTTAGATGTAAATTAGACTCGCACATTGAACTCCATTTGCTAGTCTTACCTACACATTTAATCTGCGCATTTCTTTATAACTACCTGCTTCCAAATACACAATTTAATGTTCCAACCAACTTAGTGCTTAGCACTGCTGCCTCACAGCACCAGGGACCCAGGTTCGATTTCTGGCTTGGGTCACTGCCTGTGCAGAGTCTGCACATTCTTCCCTTGTCTGCGTGGGTTTCTTCCAGGTGCTCCGGTTTCCTCCCACAGTCCGAATGACATGCTGGTTAAGCCATGCTAAATTCTCCCTTAATGCACCCGAACAGGTACTGGAGTGTGGTGAACCAGCGGTGAGGAACCATGGCGGAAAGTGATGAGAAGCAGTGGGAAGGAGTGGGCAGTGACCAGGAGGAAGAGGCAGTGGGGGCAACAAAGGTTTTGGAAAGGCAATGGCAGGCAACGGACATATCATAATGGTGTAAAGCACTGAAGAAAGTGCACCTGCATTGACAGACGGATTGGGAGCTGACTTCATAATTTCCTTTTCCAGTATAGTGTGGGCAGGAAGGTTTGCATTTCTGGCAAGGTCAGCATTTATTGCCCATCCCTAAAATGCCAGGTGTGGAATGTCATTGAGGACCCAGTCACAGAACAATGTACCAATATCTTTTCTATGAAATCCGAACAGACAAGGAAATGTCAGAAGTTTCTTTTGCAATTAGTGAAAAACTATGGAAAAGGCAAGTCAATAAATCTAACCATTGTAAGATAATTTGTAAGTAGAAATTCGCTGAAATTACATTTCACATCCATTAAGAAACTACCAAGGTGCCAGCCTCAAGTCATTCATCACTTTAATTATAAAGTAAGAACTCACCTTCCAGTTGAGTAGAATCCTGCAGATAAATTTCCTCATTTGAAATCAGAAAAGAAGTTCAAAGACACCCAACTATATTGGGTTTAGAAATCCAAGACATGGCTATGAGTTACACCAATGTATATTGAAACGGGTCAATATATTCTGAGGCAGGGCAATTGAAGTGAGCACAAACTCTTAAACGAATGTTACAATGATAAAGTTTTCTAAAATGAAGTAATTCTCTCTTAACAAAATACATCTTACGAATAGAACATCTGTTGCACCCAAATATGGGTGGGAAATGCAGTTAATAAGTCAAATATTTAAGCTTTGGATATTATAAATTAAAACTACTGCCAACATGCACCTCCCCCACCCAAAAAAACAACACCCACTCATGAAAAATTGCAGATGTCATCCATGCAATAACAGAAAAGCAAGGCTACATCAGTGCAACAAAACAGATCCAGTTCTTATGAACTTCAAGTACCTACCTATAAAGTCTCCTTTGACATTCCAAAGCTTAACACTACAATCCACAGAGGATGTGAGCAGCAACTGATTCTCTTCCACCAGGGTAATGCTGTAAACATAATAATAGGGAAGAACTGAGTATGATTACTTAAAAAAACAGCCTCTGCTAGATGCATCACCTCTTGGTGCAAGGAAACAGACATTAGCAGCTATATGACTACTTTCAATAAATATCTGGTCAGAATTTGTTCTTGAATAAATCAACAAAATTCCACAAATAACGGAGTCTGAAAAACATTCCTGAAATGAATACTGCAGAAATAATTTCCATACTGACATTTTCAACATTTAGTGTTTCATCAAAGTCTTTTAAAGTCATAAAACATAAAAATATCAATTGGGATATTTAAGTTATTTAGGTGCTTGTTTAAAGATTCTATGAGACATAAGAGGGCACCTTCACCTTCTAATTGAATGTAAAATTATTTTCATGCCCTCAGGAGAGAATACAAGTAAACAAATGATTTTTTTTTGCTTCAGATAAAATAGCCGCAAAATGATTAATACAATTCACTTTGGGAAGGAGCAAGAGCTGAGCGTCACCTTAAAAGTGGCAGAGGCAGCAAGACTCTACTTCGGGAAGTAGCAAGAGCTGAGTGGGGCTAGCTACTACCAGCCTTTAGGTTCGGAACCCATGTTTAGAAAGAAAGATCCAGGTGTGACATCAAAAGGAAGCAGGGACATTCCACATCTGGATGTGACATCAAAAGGAAGCATCCTCAGTTACATCCTCGAAGAATTCCAGTAGATTTGTCAAGCATAATTTCCCTTTTGTAAATCCATGCTGACTCTGTCCGATTCTACCTCTGTTTACCAAGTGCCCTTCTATAAAATCTTTGATAATAGACTCTAGAATATTTCTTATTACTTACATCAGGCTGACTGGTCTATAATTTCCTGTTTTCTCTCTATCTCCATGGTTGACAAAAGAGATAGAGATGAAGAGAAGGCTGAGAGGAAATTTGACAGACGTATTCAAAATCATGAGAGGTCTGACAGAGTAGATAGGGAGAAACTGTACTTCCTCATGTGAGAATTGAGAATCAGAGGGCACAGATTGAAAGCGAGTGGTTAAGATCTGGAATGCAATTCCTGAGAGTGTGATAAAGGCAGGTTCAATTGAAGCATTCAACAGAGATGAAGAAAAATAAGTGTTCTTATGACAAATGTCAGGTGGATAATACAGTGGAGGACCAGGCTGAATATAGGACCAGAGGGAAAATGATAAACAAAATAAGAGAAACAAAGAGGGAGTATGAAAAAATGACTAGCAGCTAGGGCCAAATAAGGACCATAATCTGAAAGTCACATAAAAATAGCAAAAAGGTGGTAAAAGTAGGGCTGATTAGGGACCATGGAGGCAGGCAGAATAGCTAAGATATTAAATAAATACATTTCACTTCTACTTCTACCAAGGAAGAAGATACTACCCAGGGCACAGTGAAAGAGGATGTAATTAATATACTAGAAGGATTTAAAATGGGTATGAAGGAGGTATTAGATAGGGTCCTCTATACTTAAGGGATAACGCACCAGGACTGAATGAGATGCATCCAAGGATACTGAGAGAACTAAGAGTGAAAATTGCAGCAGCACTGGTCATAATTTTCCAGTATTCCTTCGACACAAAGGTTATGTCAGAGGACTAGAGAATTGCAAATGTTTCACCCCTGTTCAAAAAAGCCTAATAAATACATGCCAGCCAGTTTAGCTTTGTGGTGGGGAAACTTCTAGAAACAATAACTTGAAACAAAACTAATAGTCATATGGACAAAATTAAGAAAAGCAAGCATGAATTTGTTAAGGAAAAATCATGTTTAATTAATTTGCTGGAGTTTTTTGAAGAGGTAACAGAGAGGTTGATGAGGGCAATGCTATTGATGTGGTTTACATGGGCTTTCAAAAGGTATCTGATATAGTGCCACCCAACATTCTGTGAGCAAAATTTATGGAATAAAAGGGGCAGTAGCAATTCGGATACAAAACTGTCTGAATGACAGGAAAGAGAGAGTAGTGGTTAATGGATTTTTTTGGGCTCGGGGGTAGGTTTGTAATGGAGCTCCCCTGGGGCCAGTATTGGGGCCTTTGCTCTTCTTGATATATATTAATGACCTGGACCTTGGTGCACAGGGCACAGTTTCAAAATTTGCAAAACTCAGAAGCATTTTGACTGTGAGGAGGTTAGTGTGGAACTTCAAAAGGAATTAGACAAGTTGGTGGAAGGGGTGGACAAGTGCCAGATGAACTTCAATAAAAAGAAATGCGAAGTGATTATTTTTGGTAGGAGGAATTTGAAGAGAGTCAATATAAAGCAAAGGGTACAACTCTAAAGGGGTTGCAGAAGCAGAGGGTGTATATGAGCACAAGTCACTGAAGGCTGAGGGAGCGATTAACAAAGCATACAGTATTCCAAGCTTTATTAATTGGGGCATGAAGAATAAGAGCAAGAAGGTTATATTAAATTTGTATAAGACACTGGTGCAGCCTCAGCTGCAGTATTACATCCAGTTCCAGGCACCACTCTTTTGGAAATATGTGAAGGCAGTGGAAGAAAAGATTCACAAAAATTGTTTGAGAGGTGAGGAACTTCAGTTATGAAGATAGATTGAAGAAGATAGGACTGCTTTTCTTGGTGAAGGAAAGGCTGAGAGGAGATTTGATAGAGATGTTCAAAGTGAGAAATCTGGACATAGTAAATCGGGAAAAACTGTTCCTGCTCATGAAAGGATCAAGAATGAGAGAGGGTACAGATTTGAAATAATTGGCAAAAGAAGCAAAAGCAACACAAGGAAAATGTTTTCAATCAGCGATTGGTTAAGGTCTGGAATTCACTGCCTGAGAGTGTAATAGAAGTAGGTTCAATCAAGGCATTCACTAGAGAATTAGACTGTTATCTGAAAATGAAGAATGTGCAGGATTACGGGGAGAAGGCAAAGGAATGGCACAAGATGAATTGCTCATTTGGAGAACTGATGCAGACACAATGGGTTGAACGGCCTCCTTCTGCACTGTAACAATTCTATGGTTCGATTGTGAGTATTTATACACTATAACCTCTGCCATTCAGAAATGCCAGTTGTCCAGAAGTCCTTTGAGCAGACCCAAGCAACTCAGACTTACCACTCGAATGGTCGGATACTGCAACAGATCAAGAAGCAAGGGCTCACTGATCCTGGGAAATGTTGGGGGGGTGGCGAATGCAGTGACCATGTAGTGCAATAAATTGGAGGATTAAAAAAGGAAGGAGACAAAAGGCGGGTAACTATAGGCCGGTCAGCTTAACGTCTGTAGTAGGGAAAATGCTGGAATCCATTATTAAAGAGGAGATAGCAGGGCATCTGGATAGAAATGGTTCGATCAATCAGACGCAGCATGGATTCATGAGGGGAAAGTCGTGCTTGACGAACATGTTGGATTTTTATGAAGATGTGACTAGGGCGGTTGATGGAGGAGAACCGGTGGATGCGGTGTTTTTGGATTTCCAAAAGGCGTTTGATAAGGTGCCCCATAAAAGGCTACTGAAGAAGATTAGGGCACACGGAGTTGGGGGTAGTGTGTTAAAGTGGATTGGGGACTGGCTATCCGACAGGAAGCAAAGAGTCGGAATAAATGGGTGTTTTTCCGGTTGGAGGAAGGTAACTAGTGGCGTGCCGCAGGGATCGGTACTCGGGCCGCAACTATTTACCATTTATATAGATGATCTGGAGGAGGGGACGGAGTGTAGGGTAACGAAGTTTGCAGACGACACAAAGATAAGTGGAAAAGTGAATCGTGTGGAGGACGGAGAAGATCTGCAGAGAGATTTGGACAGGCTGAGTGAGTGGGCGAGGATATGGCAAATGGAGTATAACGTTGATAAATGCGAGGTTATACACTTTGGAGGAAATAATAACAAATGGGATTACTATCTCAATGGAAACAAATTAAAACATGCTACCGTGCAAAGGGACCTGGGGGTCCTTGTGCATGAGACGCAAAAGCCCAGTCTGCAGGTACAACAGGTGATCAAGAAGGCAAATGGGATGTTGGCCTATATTGCGAAGGGGATAGAATATAAAAGCAGGGATGTCTTGATGCACCTGTACAGGGCATTGGTGAGGCCGCAGCTGGAATACTGTGTGCAGTATTGGTCCCCTTATATGAGGAAGGATATATTGGCATTGGAGGGAGTGCAGAGAAGGTTCACCAGGTTGATACCGGAGATGAGGGGTTTGGATTATGAGGAGAGGCTGAGGAGATTGGGTTTGTACTCGTTGGAGTTTAGAAGGATGAGGGGGGATCTTATGGAGACTTATAAGATAATGCGGGGGCTGGATAGGGTGGAGGCGGAGAGATTCTTTCCACTTAGTAAGGAAGTTAAAACTAGAGGACACAGCCTCAAAATAAAGGGGGGTCGGTTTAAGACAGAGTTGAGGAGGAACTTCTTCTCCCAGAGGGTGGTGAATCTCTGGAATTCTCTGCCCACTGAGGTGGTGGAGGCTACCTCGCTGAATATGTTTAAAGCGCGGATGGATGGATTCCTGATCGGTAAGGGAATTAAGGGTTATGGGGATCAGGCGGGTAAGTGGTACTGATCCACGTCAGATCAGCCATGATCTTATTGAATGGCGGGGCAGGCTCGAGGGGCTAGATGGCCTACTCCTGCTCCTATTTCTTATGTTCTTATGTTCTTATTACCACACCACTCAATTTTTTTCTCCGCCCTGTCCTTGTCTCTCTCTCTGTCAGTCTCCCTCTCAATCTTTCTCTATCCCTATTTCTCGGTCTCTCTCTCTCTCTCTCATTCTCTTTCTTCATCTCTCTCCATTGTTCTCTCTCCCTCTCTTTCAGTTTATTTCTCCATGTTTCCTCAGAAGGAACTCTTCAAATGCAGACAATAAAAATATAACAAAACTCACTCCAACTTATAAATCAAAGAAAGGGTTTAATAAAGAAACTTCATTACTCCAAACTCGGGGCCTTGCCCCTAGGCCAATCCAAATTCTCCCACAGTTCCCAACAGATTCTTGTTTATAGTGAGTCAACTGACCATCACATCATTCTGTCACTGTTTCCATGGTTTACTGGGTCAGCTGATCCTTGCAGCTTGTTACCATTGGTCACATTACATCCAATACAAAATTGTCACTGGTTACATTCTAACACTCCATACCTCCCTCCCTCATGTATAGAAGCAGATGTTCCCCAAAATCATCAGCATAATTTTAGTATAGGGAGTGAAAACATGGAAGATACAGAATTTGGATAAGTAAAATAATCTTATTTATTGCTTTGTAATATTTGAGTTTTACTGTTTTTTGTTTCACATCTTTTTGCTGTTTTTTCTGCTCACACACTTGTGGTTAGGCATTCTAACATTATTCTATAATCCAGGAAACTTGGTCCCAAGTGTTCCAAACTAGAAAGGTTATCATGTATTAGGATTCCGGTAATGCATCCAAATACTTCGGAAGAGAATGAAGTAAACAAAAATTTCCTTTTAGGGAATTCACATCATGTTTAATTTTCAATACTTTCACTATCACATCAATTTCTAAAGCTTCCAGCTTACCTCGTAACACTGCACTCATGAGCCCTCCAACATGTCAGTGCTTTGCAAGAAAAGAAATATATTCAAAAGATTAGTTACAATACATTCAGTTTCAGCAATTTGTTCAAAATGCATCAAATATTTGATTAAATTTCATCCTTACTTTCTGGAGTTTGTGTTTCAGGTCCATGAAGTGCATACTGAAGAATGTGGAAGATATAGATGTGCCCATGGTGATCAGCAGCACAAAGCAGTGAGCTGTCTCCACTAATTGCCATGCTGGTTACTGTAGCTTTATAAGTAGACTAATCAAAATATACAATCTGTTAAAATGTTTTACTGCATTTTGCACTGAGTTAAAATTATGAATTGAATGTCAAATTCCAGCAATTGCAATTTTGTTTTTTTTCCTATTACCATTACATCTTTCTTTCACTGAATGGCATTGATATGAATCCACCAATGTAAGAATCCACCAACATTTCACTCCAACCCCCCTATGTGTGTGAACCTAAGCAATAAATATTAGTGGGATATCCCAGAGGCCATTGCTTTTGACCTCGACCCCATCCTTATACATATTAATATCCAGCCAACATGGTAGCTGCATAGTATTACACTGAATACCGTTTAGTTAAAGACCTTTCAGTCCAAGGTCTGTGCTGGTGTTTCTGCTTCATATAAACCTCCTCCCACTCTAGTTCAACTAACCCCAGCAACATATTCTTCTTTCTCAGCATTAATCTAGCTTCACTGGCAGCATGATGGCACAGTGGTTAACATTGTTGCCTCACAGCGCGAGAGACCCGGGTTCAATTCCTGGCTTGGCTCACTGTCTGTGTGGAGTTTGCACTTTCTCCCCATGTGTGGGTTTCCTCCGGATGCTCCAGTTTCCTCCCGCAGTCTGAAAGACTTGCTCCTTAGTCCCTTGGTGTACCCGAACAGGTGCCGGAGTGTGGCGACTAAGGGATTTTCACAGTAACTTATTTGCAGTGTTAATGTAAGCCTACTTGTGACATGAATAAATTAAACTTTAAATGCATCCTGCAAGGACAGTTGAGTGATCCTGGCTCACACAAACTCTGAATCCAGGGATGCTGATATCTTTACCAATGCCTGGCTGAGGCTAATAAACACTGCAAAAAACAGTGATTGGGCAAAGGTACTTTGGATTTGTATGGTTGCACCAATTTATGCATTTAGCCACTGAGCAACCAGCAATATTATTAAACGTAACATTAGTTAGAAGAAGAGCTATTGACCAACTTTAACGCTGTAGTGAGGTGATCCCATCAGATGAAGATGTATGATTAGGGTCTAACAGTAGCAATATCAGAGTTTGCTTGAAACGTCACATCCACAATTGAAACTCCCAGCACATAAACTGTTCACACTGACTGCAGTACAAACAGGTTATTTTACAGTTTAGGTTCAAAAGTGGAGAGTTGGGCTCAGGCACAGCTGGAACTTGCCAAAAAGGCAAGAGAAAAATTAGAAATTTAATGAAAAGGTTGTGGAGAATTTGTAGTCTCTCTCTTAGGAATAATGCAGAAAACGTCTTTATTTGTTCACAATTGTCCTGCGAACAGGTATTACCACATAATCAGACACATAGCCTGAAACAATAAATGTCATTAGCACAGCACCACGACCATAAATCCCAGGAAGCAAGATCAGGGCTGGGGTTTTCTGGCCCCTCCGCAGCAGGTTTTAACTTAGCAGATAAATCTCCGTTAACTTTGGCGGGGCCGGAAGACCCCATCAGCAGGATCAGCCAGAAAATTCCGCCCCAGGATTTGAAAGAGCCAGCATAAACCAAAAATAAACTCCAGAGCAATTTCCTGTTGTTCTCTTTCTACAGCATGAATGCACTGTAAGGTTCCACCTATCCAGTAAACTGTGGAATTAGCGTAGTGACAAAGTTTGACTATATTAAGTATCCAGTTTATTATAGATGCAACTATGTTCCTTACTAAATGAATACAGGAAGGGTTACAGATCGCTATTTCTGAGGAATTAATTATTCTGAATGACCTTCATACAATGCACGAGATGTTACCAGACATCAGCTATCCTGCTAGCAGGGGCATCCCAGAACATACTTTTGTGTTTACCCCTGACACATTTTTACTGACTTAGTATCAGAAAGCGGTGAGCTCAAATGTAAGTGAACAATATGCTCAAATACTAATGAATGCTACAGAGCTTTGGGAAAGAGTACGAGACTAAGAAAGCATTGTCCTTTGAAAGAACCTAAACCCAAAGAGGGCTAAATTGCTCTGATGAAGGGTCCTCCAGACTCAAAACGTTGGCTCTATTCTCTCTCCACAAATGCTGTCAGACCTGCTGAGATTTTCCAGCATTTTCTGTTTTTGTTTCAGATTCCAGCATCCGCAATATTTTGCTTTTATCTTAGGGCTAAATTGGACAGCTCTCAAAAATGAGTGCTGGGATTGTGGTGACAATATCTTCACACTTAGTTCTCCTCCTCACATCCTACTTTCCCCGCATTCACAATCTCTTCTGACTTAAAAGCTGCAAATGGTATAAGCATACAATCCTTCCATTTCCCTCCCGTACCACAACATTACACCTTGCCTCTTTTTTTCATAGATCCAAGAACTGCAACTTAGCTAGGCAATGGAGGAAGACCAAGAAGGCAGTGGTGATGAAGATGCATAGTTACATGACCTCACAGTTGCAACCACCAACTCATTAACTGACTCTGCACACATCTTACAACAGTGCATTTCAAAGATTTTCCCAAAATGTGCTCCCATTTTGATGCTTGAAAATAGGCATGGCCAAAAAGTAAGAGTAGTGGGGGAATGTGATGTGAGCTGCCAGAACAGAGGTGGAGAGGTATCAGAGATATCAGAGTTGGAGAAGGTAGTTATCGGAGATGGGCTGAGTGGGGAAGGAGTTAGTGGGAGAGAAGCCGTCAAAGCAGAGGAAGTGCTAGATGACAGCTGATAATTGTTTTATCCCCCAACTATCTTGCAAGCTTCTGCTAGAAGATGCAATCTCAGTGTTCATGGGCATGATCTTAGCATGCGAGGCCAAAAATCAGATTTGTGCCCTGCTATTTGCATAGAATTAACTATATTAACATGTAGTTAGCGGGTTCAACAAGACTTCTTCCCCTCTCCTGGATTCTTCCCCCTCCGCCAGCAAGCTGTCACAGCGGCGAAAATCATTACTGCTCTGCAGTCACAGGGACCAGGCGCCATGGCCATGCCAGGAGGGATCAGAAGCCAATTGGAGCCTCTAGGTGGTTGAAGGCATGGCCGGGCAGTGCCCATTGGGCAGTGCCAGCCTGGCAGTGTCCACCTGGCACCCTGGCAGTGCCCGATTGGGCACAAAAAGTGTGTGCCGGGGGAAATTCAAGAGGGTGGGGCCTGAGTGGGAGCGGGGTCTGAGAGCGGATTTGTTTGCACAATGACAGGGACTTATGCTTATTAAAGGAGAAGTTCCAGGAAAACTGAAATCAAAAGGACAAAAGGAACTGTAAATTTAACAAGGTGCTTACTGTTCACTGAAGTTAAAGAAGAGGGCAGAGAAAGGCTCCCTGGTAGACCTGGTGAAGTTGACCAGTATGAAACCAAACATCTGAAGTAATCCTAGAATTGATAATCTTAATATAACCTGTGAAGCAGTGGCATTCTATTGGTGTGGCTGATTACTTGAGAGATTGTGTGGAAGCTTGAATGCATACATGGGGCAATTCAAGGCAGAGAAATATTGAAAGGAGAGATTGAAATCCTGGAAGTGGATCCATGGTGAAGGCATCTGAGAGAAAGTGGTGTTTGGAAGATGATTCTAATGCGTGTCTTTTAGAGAGTGGAGTTTGGAAACATTCATGTGGAAGCTAGAGTTCCACTGAGACCAGCTGGCTCGCAGTGTGATAATTATCTGGGAGGATTTGATGAGAAATCCACAAAAGTGGCATTGGGTGGCGACTGCCACTTGGTTTCAGAGTTGAGTGCATCTAACTACAATTGGCCTGTTGGTTTATGTTGAGAACATAATAGGATAAAATACATTTTGTAATTTGTGTTATCCTTTAAAATCTGTTAAGATATAGGTGGGGTGAAGGAGCATTGTATTATAGTCAATCTTTTCCTACTTAATAAAGGTTTTATTCTTTTATAAAAAGCTAATTGACAGTCCTGTTACTCTGTTTATCCACATTTCTAAAGGAAAAGCTATTAGTTACAGCTAATACAAGCCAGGGTTCCATTCTGGGACCTGACTGTCCAGTAGTAACGTCAAAGAAAAACATATGCAAAGAGGATACATAGGGCCTAGGAATCAAGAATGGGGTCCCAGCTGCCTTAGAGGTGGAAAAGCTTAAGATCCAAACTGCTCATCTTGTGACCCTTTGGGAACCCCTGTCTTGCAGGATAGCTTAAAGGCAAGATCTACACAAGGTCCGACTTAGAATGCAATCCCAAATATTTTCAAAGGTCTCTTTTCATACAACATTTGAAAGTTAATAACATTAAGAGAACGAATACTGCAGCATTAAGACAACTCTTTGTTAACACTTGGGAGCTCACTATATTGTTATATGGACAAGATTGCTCTGCAGCAAAGGCAGAGGCAAGGATATTGCATGTGCCAGTTTTGTCAGAGGGTAAAATCATACACTAATTATATTGGAGGATTCAGATAGACCAAACTACTGAAGGAGGCTAATGGGTTAACACTCCAAAATACTAAATGCATTGAGAATCCTGCAGGAAAGCTTGAATTCAAGAGTCTGGCACCAACTTGTCAGAAGGTTTTGTGCAGCGCTTGGTGCTATCCTGACCAGCATGGAACTGGTGGCCAAACATGATGCACCATCTGACAACCAATATCCCAGGTATCCCATTGCAGTATAAGCAGCTTCTACAGTCAGAGTGCTGAAATGGAAATTCAGACTGAAATCATGCAAGGCCAGCTTAGTCATGGCTATAGATACCAATATTCAAACAGATGTGCAATGTGTCACAGCAGTCCAACAATCTGTCTTCTACCAAAGTACTAGGATTGCTGAGATGCCACCCAATGGGAAGTCTATTGTCTCTCTCAGAATGACAGCATTCGTGTACCCATCCTACCACTCTGCAAATGCCTTTGTTGTTTGTTGACCAGCCAGCTCAGACCACTGCAGCCCATGCTGAGATAATGTAGTCTGAAGCCGAGCCTCTTAGACCCAAACCTGCTCAAAGCCATCCTTCAAGCTATCTGCATTCTCCTCCACTGAAACTAGCAACTTTCCGCCATACATGTGGCAGACAATGGGCTAGCACTTCATTAGAGCACTGAGATAGGCAAAGGCACATGGAAGATAAGCACTGACAGAATGCTCAAAGAGTCATCCAGACTTGAAACGTTAGCTCTGTTCTCTCTCCACAGATGCTGTCAGGCCTGCTGAAAATTTCCAGCATTTTCTGTTTTTGTCCAGGTCTTGCTGCATTTGGACATGGACTTCTGTAGTACTTAAGAAGTTGCGAATAATACTGATCATTGTGCAGATATCAGCAAATATTGACTTCTGACCTTATCATGGAAGGGTGGTCTTTGATGAAGTAGCTGAAGATGGTTCAACCTAGGACACTACCCTGAGAAACTCCAGCAGTGATGTCCTGAAACTGAGATGTTTAACCTCCAACCACCACAACCATCTTCCTTCGTGTCAGGTATGAATCCAACCAGTGGAGAGTTTTCCCGGATTTCCACTGACTCCAGTTTTGCGAGAGCTCTTTGATGTCACACTCGGTCAAATACAGTCTTGATGCTATTCCAGCCAGAGTGCCCATTGAAAGATGCAGATGGTACCAGGCAATGCAGGTGGTACCAGGCAATATTTTTTCCATTGTCTCATCAGCCCATTTAGCACGTATAGTGACAATGATGATTGAAATCATTGATGTTGTGGCTTCCTACCACAGATGAGCCACCTGCTGCTGGTAACCCTGAGGATCCCATTAAGTATCTAGGAAGTATTGCCTCCATGGGTAGTGCACAGTGGTGAGGGAACATCACATTTGTGTGAGGAGATGGCTGAGGCAGAAAGATCCCAGGGTGCCGAGATTGGGAGAACTGCTGTGTCTGAGGCACATGACCAGCCTCTGGAGATGTCCATCAGGTAGCAGATGCTGTTTATCCAGTGGACCGTGTATATCTGGCAGAGATCCACGAGGGTCTGCTTGCCATGGGTTCTGTCATTGAGGAGTCCATGTGAAACATGAGCACTATGTTGACCCTGAGCACTTAGCTCACGTCCTCCTCCACTGAAAGAGTGGTGACTTTGGTGGAGACACAGCTTCAGGGATACCATTAGGGGTTCCAGGGCTCATGCAGGACCTGACAGCCAGCAGGGAGGTCCAAACTCACCTCACCCTGGGGGATGAGCTGCCTAACACGTCTGTAGGCTCCTCTCAGGGCATTCCAGATGAGGGCAAAAGCTTCTACATCCTTTGCTAGTGGCCACTGCATCTGATGATGCCACGACGTGTGATGAATGTTCAGCCATGGGGCTGGATGCTCCTTCCCAGCCAAAGCCAACTCAGACTCTGGTGGCCGCTGGGACAGCAAAGTCAGCTAGCTGCCTCCAATGCCACTGCCAGCAAGAGAGGTGTGTGTGTTGGGGGGGGGGATGGGGGAGGTGGCAACAAGACGCAACAACTGCAGGTGTTATTTTAAGGCATCCTGGGCACAACAGGGATGTGTCACAGATCACATTATTAGTGTTTACTACTTTGAAGCTTCTGTTAGGTTTGGAATATTTGTATGCTCTTTTTGTGGTAATGTGAAGTCATATAAATCTTGTCTTCAATTCAATGGAGTGAGTGGCTGCATTCTTTGAGTAGTGGTCAGATGTTCTACGAGCTTGTAAGTGCAGTGCTTTGTGTGGTGCAGGAGTTCTGGGTTGTGCTCTCAAGGAAAGATTTTTGCAAATGAGACCTTGCCATTGGATCAATTAGGCCTCCATGGCTTGGATATCTAGTTGAAGATTCGCTGGATCAAAGCATCCCTCATATCCCTACGCACTGAATGTTCTTGTTGTCCGCCTTGAAGTCCTCATCTTTAATGTTCCCAGCCTCATTCTCCGATCCATCACTGGCTTCAGCTTCCCAAGTCTGTGGACCTGCCTTGCCCTCCTCAGCCTCTACTGGATCCGCCTTTGTCAGAGCTAGATTGTGCAAGGCGCAGTACAACCATGAGGGAGACACTCTGCAATGATACTGTAATGATCACCTGGATCAGGCAAGGCATTTGAAGCGCATCCAATGGTTCTCCACCAGCGCCCTTGTGGAGGCATGACTCCTGTTGTATCGGACGGCACAGTGGCTAGCACTGCTGCCTCACAGCGCCAGGGACCCAGGTTCGATTCCGGCCTTGGGTCACTCTCTGTGTGGAGTTTGCACATTCTCCCCATGTTTCGTGGGTTTCCTCCGGGTGCTCTGGTTTCCTCCCACAGACCAATGATGAGCGGGTTAGGTTGATTGGCCTTACTAAATTGCTCCTTAGTGTCAGAGGGATTAGCAGGTTAAATATGTGGGTTTACGGGGATAGGGTCTGGGTGGGATTGTGGTTGGTGCAGAGTCGATGGGATGAATGGCCTCCTTCTGCACTGTAGGGATTCTATGTTCTATTCTATGTTCTTTCTTGTCTCCACCTCAGTTCCTGGGTGATGGAGTGGGGTCATCAGCCGCCTCTTCAAGGGATAGCCCTTATCACACAGGAGCCATTCATCCAATCTTGCAGGTCCAAGAACAGCCTTGGAAACTGGGAGAGGACAAAAGATGTGAGAATCATGTGAGCTACCTGGATAATGGACTCAGACTTGGGGAATCTGTGCCCTGTGGTCACAAATAACCTGCATGTTCATCAAGGGTACCCCTTACTGTTGATGAAAGATCTTGGCTTTCCTGCTAGCACCTTGATGGCCTCATGCATGCAGTCTATAACATCTTGGATGTGGGGAAGCCCAGTCATCTCAGTAAATCATTGTGCTCTCTCCATCTGGCTGCCCTCGAAAGTGCAGGCGTGACTGATATTGGTATCAGTCATGAGCTTGACACAACTGTGTGAAGCAGATTGAGAGATGCTGCATAGATCCCCCAATGAGCCTGGAAATGAACTGTAGGCATAGAATTTGAAGGCCACTGTGACCTTCAATGCTGTCTGCATGTGATGACCACCCAGACAGTTGGAGGCAATTTCAGGATCTATCATGTCATAAATGGACATCATAATGTATTCCTGAAAAGACGTAGCATCCTGTGACACTGTACCTCATTGCAGGTAGTTGGTGTGCTGCCTGTATACCCTAGCCGCTGGGTAGTGGCGCTTTTAGCATCCCCTCCCAACTTGGTCTCTCTGCTGGACCTGCACCAATTGAGTCTGTGCCTCTCCTCTTACAGGTCACTGCCTGGGATGCTGCCTGCACTGACCTGGCCTCCTCTCCCTCCTGCCCCTGTTTTCTCTTCAGAGAGGTCCCACCAGAGAGACTATTCCCATTGGAGCAGATACAGAGGGGCAGTGCCTTCCAAATGATGGATCCTGTACCCCAAGCCTCAGGAAAACTTTCCAATGAAATCCTGAAGTGCCGAAGGTCACACTTCAAATGCTAAACAATAACTAACTAACAATAACTCAAGCTAAACTCTATACTCACACAGCTACGAATACTGTATCACAGAGATACTGCTACTGCTCCGGAGACCTTTTATCCTACCCTTGGATAAGGAAATGCATAAAATATGGTTAGTGTCCACCCATTTAGCCTTGCAGAGCTGAAAAATCACATGGGCAGTGTAAAATTGTTGTTCATTGGCTTGTTAATGGCCTTAATTGATCTTTAATTGTCAGAAGGCATACATCCGATCCTCATAGCATTTAATGTAATACATCATGAGAGATTGTTAAATAAAATTGAAGCCTACTGACATGAAGGCAAATCTGGAGGAGTGGGGGTCTTTCCCAAACAAGCACTCTGGATCTAGCAGCTTAACGGAAAGCCATTTGCACGCGGAATCAAAGTTCGGGAAACCTGTCCATCCACAGTCAAATTCAAAATGATGAACAATAATGAAGCTCATAGCCTCACTGTAATATTTAAAGTGCCAATCTACCTCTTGGCTGGTTGCCCGCCCCATTTAAAGTTGAAAGTGGGCAGGTTTGAGGCAGGCTGGTATCAGCATTCTCATTTTTTTAAACACACTAACTTCTGTCTGACTCAAACCAACCACTATTGGGGGTTAAAGTTTCTCATATAGTAACAGAAATGTGTCTGACTCTGGAAATGTATGCCTTCAACTGCTAAGTATCGTCAGCAGTCAGTAGAGTAAAATTTCAATGGTTTTCTTGAAGTAACTTTGGATAAAACCATGCAAACACTTATACAAATGGCCACTTACACCATTTCCTAGGGTTTCAATTGATCTGCCTGCTGCCTCTACAGATGTTTTATCCATAGCGAGGTAAACTTTTGCACAAATTTCCAGTATTTGCCCCATAGCTTTTTCTCATCCAAGTGGAAAATCATGGCAGAAGAGACGAGCAAAATCGGATAATATAAACATAAATTCAAACTTGAAACTTACACAAAGAAAGTGAGCTAGTAATTTTCCACCGTGAAATATGTTCCAAAAGTGAATGTAACCTAAGATAGACAAAGTATAGTAATTAGAAACTGCTTTATTGGCAAATGGTCCAGTAGCATTAAATGAAAAATTATCGGGAAATATAACAATGCAATTTCCTCATTCCTTTGGCACAAATACAGCAATGCATCATTTGCACACGGTATCAGGTCAATGAAAATGACATGTGGTTGCTTCAATTCTCCCTTCCCTTACCTCAAAGGGAGAGTTTATTTCCACAGTGGTTCCACCTGATCACTTGTCATAACTTCAGTGGCAGATCCACAGAAATTTTTGAGAAATAATGTAAATGACTACTTAGGTCATTTGTTCAGAGCTCCCAGTGATATTCCAAGGTTACATTGGGAAATCTAACCCTGTATATTTAAGTGATAAGTTCAGAGATAGGGGGTGAAATTTTGAGGCCTCTCCTGCTGACGGGATTTTCTGGTAAAGCCGAAGTCAATGGGCTTTTGAACAGCTTCCTCATTTACAGCTCCGGCCCACCATCATGGGGCCATAAAATTCTGCCCATTATAACTAATCATGCAGTGGCATGTCTATTTATCACATGATTGGCAGTAGCTGTAGCAAATTAAACAGGCAAGACTTAAGCATGAATGATAGCCACATGAAATAAATGTGCACTGGGTACATTTCTCATGCATCATATCCAGTAAGATTAGTTTATTATACTTGCAATGACTTGGCCCATGTATTTAATGGCATTATTCACTTAGTTTTGAAAAAAACTACATAAAATTCTGCTTCAATTAGTAAACAAAGTAAGAACATGCTCTCCAGCATGTAGCAATAAAATAATGCACACTTGACACTGGATTTTGTGGGGCAATGAAGAACAAGAGGTCATAGTTTTAGGGTAAGGGGTAGCAGATTTACAACAGATATAAGAAATAACTTGTCTCAAAGGGTCGTGAACCTGTGGAATTCAGTACCTCAGAGTACGGTGGATGCCAGAACATTGAGTAAATTTAAGGAGATAGACAGATTTTTAATTAGTAATAGGTTGAAGGGTTATGGAGAACAGGCAAGAAAGTAGAGTTGAGGCTGAGGCAGGATCAGTCATGATAGTACTGAATGGCGGAGCAGGCTCGAGGGGCTGAATTGCCTATTCCTGCTTCTAGTTCATATTAAAAGCACAAATTTTCTAGAACTACGTTGGACTTGAGTTAGAACTGTTTTGTACTGTCATTGACAGATGACAGTTCTGCATTATTATGAGGTACCTGATGGACTTAATTCAAAAGTGTAAATGGCAAACCTTCATGAACAAATACATATTTTCTTCAAGAAATAGAATCCCTACAGAGGCCATTTGGTCCATCGAACCTGCACTAACAATAATCCCACCCAGACGCTATCCCCGTAGCCCCACATATCTACTTTGCTAATCTCCCTGACACTAAGGAACAATTTAGCATGGCCAATCCTCCTAACCTGCACATCTGTGCACTGTGAAAGGAAACCAGAGCACCGGAAGGAAACGCACGCAGACATGGGGAGAATGTGCAAACTGCACACAGTCACCTGAGGCCGGAATTGAACCCGGGACCCTGGCACTGTGAGGCAGCAGGGCTAACCATTGTGCCGCCCCCCTATCCTCAAATATATTCTGAAAAACTGCACCGTTTCTAGTGTTTATCTGTGCATTCAAATGCTGCCTAAGGTGAAACTATCAGGTTGGCATTAAGGACTAATAAAAGAATTATTACTTGAAATGAAATACATGATAGATAGCGAAATGGAGGAAATAAAAATGCTGGAAGTAGTTCTAAAAATATGAAATAATGAAGTTAGAAATGCAAGAGGAGGGGAACAACCAGGAAACAAAGACTATAACATATTTAGATTACAATGCCCAAAGTGAAGAGGAGAAAGTAAAAGATAAGGGTACTTGGCAGGAACAAATTACATTTCAATGAGAGAAAAGGGGAATGAGCAGTGATAAACATGAATCCCTCTGCCTTGTCACCCATCTTCCCTCAGCCTCTCCCAGTTCATCAAATCTGTGAGACCCACCTTCATGTCTTCCCATCCCAACCCTATTAAACTTCATTATGGTGCAGATCTAGAGGCAAAATACTAAAGTTTGTAGAAAGTACAAAATTTCAGAATATAAATTGAAAGGGATAGTATATGACTTCAAGAGAATATAGACAGATTAGCCAATGTTATCAAGCTGAAATAATGGGTGGGATTTTACAGCCTCGCCCGAGCGAGACCAGAAATTCCCGCTCAAAGTCAACGAACATTTCCGTTGTTGGTCCCTTGCCTACTCCAATTCGGTGGCAGGCCAGACAGTAGAGTTCTGGCAATTAACTTTGCATTTCCAACATGTTCTGTTTTCTATTTCAGATTTCCAACATCTGAAGTATTTTACTTATAATTTAATGCAGAATAATGTGAGGCGATGCAGACTTGGAGGAAGAATATGGTAGTAAAATGATAACATTTTAAAGGGTATGGAAGAGCCTAGAAACTTAGACGTTCAGACACACAGATCATTAAGGGTAGGAGGACAAAGCAATAAAGCTGAAGAACAAGTTAACAATGCTGTAAACAATTACTCAGATCTGCCAGATTTTATAAATATAGGCATATAGTGCAAAAATAGAAGTATTACTAACACGATACAACTTGTTGGTTAGCTGCAGTACAATATTGTGACAAGTTTTGAGCAGCTTAGTATGTTCTGAAAATGGTGCAGAAAAGATTCCAGGAATATGTGTCTTCAGTTATGACAGAAATTGAAAGAAGCTGGCAATCATTTCATTGAGTAAAAAAAAAATCAACAGAAGAGCTGATCAAGTTGTTTGAAATCATTTAATGTCTTGATAAGACCATAAGACACAGGAGTAGAAATAAGCCATTTGGCCTGTCAAGTCTGTTCTGCCATTCAATGAGATCATGACTGATCTGAAATGATAATCCTCAACTCCACTTTCCCGCATCATAAGACCATAAGACATAGGAGCAGAATTAGGCCACTCGGCCTATCGAGTCTGCTCCGCCATTCAATCATGGCTGATATTTTTCTCATCCCCATTCTCCTGCCTTTTCCCCATAACCCCTAATCGCCCTTATTAATCAAGAACATATCTATCTTTGTCTTAAAGACACTCAATGACCTGGCCTCCACAGCCTTCTGCAGCAAAGAGTTCCACAGATTCTCCACTCTCTGGCTGAAGAAATTCCTCCTCATCTCTGTTTTAAAGGATCGTCCCTTCAGCCTGAGGTTGTGCCCTCTGGTTCTAGTTTTTCCTGCTAGTGGGAACATTCTTTCCACATCCACTCTACCCAGGCCTCGCAGTATCCTGTAAGTTTCAATAAGATCCCCCCCTCACCCTTCTAAACTCCAACAAGTACAGACCCAGAGTCCTCAACTGTTCCTCATACGACAAGCTCTTCATTCCAGGGATCATTCTTGTGAACTCCTCTGGACCCTTTCCAAGGCCAGCACATTCTTCCTTAGATATGGGGCCCAAAACTATTCACAATACTCCAAATAGGGTCTGACCAGAGCCCTAAACAGCCTCAGAAATACATCCCTGCTCTTGTATTCTAGCTCTCTCGACATGAATGTTAACATTGCATTTGCCTTCCTAACTGTTGACTGAACCTACACGTTAACCTTAAGAGACTCTTGAACAATGACTCCCAAGTCCCTTTGTGTTTCTGATTTCCTAAGCATTTTCCCATTTAGAAAATAGTCTCTGCCTCCATTCCTTCTGCCAAAGTGCATAACCTCACACATTTCCACATTGTATTCCATCTGCCACTTCTTTGCCCACTCTCCTAACCTGTCCAAGTCCTTCTGCAGCCACCTTGCTTCCACAATACTGATGCATCATCCCCATAACCCTCGAGTCCCTTCCTGATTAAAAATTGCTCCATTTCAGCCCCGAGCATACTGCACAGCCTTCTGCGGTAAAGAAGTCCACAGATTCACTACCCTCTGAAGGAAGGAATTCCCCCTCATTTCTATCTTAAATGGGCGACCCCTTACTCTAAGATTTGGTTCTAGACTCTCCCACAAGAGAAAATAACCTCTCAGCATCTATCCTGTCAGGTCCCCTGAGAATCCTATATGCATCAAAAAGGTCACCTCTCAATCTCCTAAACACCATTGAGTACAAGCACAACCTACTCAACCTGTCCTCATAAGAAAATCACTCCATACGCAGGATCAAACTAGTGAACCTTCTCTGGACAGCCTCTAATGCCAGTATATCTTTCCTTAGACAAGGGAACTAAAACTGTTCATAGTATTCTAGGTGGGGGTTGTTTAACTAATGGCTTAATTGGAACTTATAGAATCTCTACAGCAAGGAAAAAGGCCATTTGGCCCATCGAGTCTGCACCAACTCTCTGAAAGAGCATCTTATCCAGGCACAACCCTGTCCTAGTCCCGTATCTCCAAGCATTCAGCATGGCCAATCCACCTAACCGGCACATCTTTGGACTGTGGGAGGAAACCCATGCAGACACAGGGAGAACGTCCAAACTCTACAGAGACAATCACTCAAGGCCGGAATCGAACCCAGGTCCCAGGAACTGTGAGGCAGCAGTGTTACAGTGTGGTCCTGTATAGTTTTAGCAAGAGTTTCCTATTTTTGATTTGATTTATTATTGTCACAGGTGGATAGGGTCGTAAAGAGTGCCTTTGGTATATTGGCCTTCATAAATCGGAGTATCGAGTATAAAAGTTGGAGTGTTATGGTAAGGTTATATAAGGCATTGGTGAGGCCGAATTTGGAGTATTGTGTACAGTTTTGGTCACCTAGTTACAGGAAGGATGTAAATAAGGTTGAAAGAGTGCAGAGAAGGTTCACAAGAGAAGCTGAGTTACAGAGAGAGATTGAATAGGTTGGGACTTTATTCCCTGGAGCAAAGAAGAATGAGGGGAGCTTTGATAGAGGTGTATAAGATTTTGATGGGTATAGATAGAGTGAATGCAAGCAGGCTTTTTCCACTGAGACTAGGGGAGAAAAAAACCAGAGGGCATGGGTTAAGGGTGAAAGGAGAAAAGTTTAAAGGGAATATTAGGGGGGGGGCTTCTTCACGCAGAGAGTGGTGGGAGTGTGGAATGAGCTGCCGGATAAAGTGGTAAATGCGGGATCACTTTTAACTTGTAAGAAAAACTTGGATGAGTTCATGGATGAGAGGGGTGTGGAGGGATATGGTCCAAGTGCAGGTCAGTGGGACTAGGCAAAAAATGGTTCAGCACAGCCAAGAAGGGCCAAAGGGCCTGTTTCTGAGCTGTAATTTTCTATGGTTCTATGGTTCTATGTATTAGTATACAGTAAAAATTATTATTTCTTGCGCACTATATAGACAAAGCATATTATACATAGAGAAGGAAAGGAGAGTGTATAGAATGTAGTGTTACTGTCATGGCTAGGGTGTAGAGAAAGATCAGCTTAATACGAGGTAGGTCTATTCATAAGTCTGATAGCAACAAGGAAGAAGCTGTTCTTGAGTCAGTTGGTACGTGTCCTCAGACTTTTGTATCTTTTTTCCATTGGAAGGTGGAAGAGAGTACATCCGGGTGCGTGGGGTCGGTCCTTGTTTATGCTGGCTGCTTTTCCAAGGTCAGTTTGCATGATGCACTGGGCTTCATTCACGACCCTATTTTTATACTCCATTCAAAATAAAGCCCAACATTGCATTTGCCTTCCCTATTCCGGCTGAACTTGCATGATAGTTTTTGTGATTTATATATACAAGGGCCCCCAAATCCCACTTTCTCTATTTAAATAAGATTTAGCTCCCTTATTATTCCTATCAAAATGCATGTTTTCCTACATTACATTCCATCTGCCAAGTTTTTGTCCACTCACTTAACCTGTCTATATCTTTCTGTAAGCTCTTTGTATCATATTCACCACTTGCCTTCCCATCTATTTTTATGTCATCTGCAAACCTGGCAATAGTACATTCAGTTCCCTCATCCAAGTCATTAATATATATTGTAAATAATTGTGGCCCCAACACTGATCCCTGTGGCACTCCACTAGTTATAGATTGCCATCCTGAAAATGCCCCTCTTATCTCAACTTTCTGTCTTCTATCAGTTGGCCAGTTCTCTATCCATACTAATACTTTACCCCAATTACCATAGGCTCTTACCTTATTATGTAGCCTTTTGTGCAGTACCTTATCAAATTGATTTTTGGAAATCCAAACATATTGGGCCTGATTTTACCAGCAAGTTGCGCCCATTTTCCTCGCCCGCCTCCTTAATGGGCTGCACACCCAACCTTACCAGCACTTCCCCCTTTACCAGCGTGTTCGCCCATCCAGATTCAGTGCGAAACAGACATGAGGGGGAAGGGGGGTCCGCTGCCTGTGATCAGTGAGGGGAAAGGTGGGGAGGAGCCTGTGATCAGACTGGGTGGTGGGGGTTCGGGGGGGATAAGGGGGTCACTAATGTCTGTGGGGGCCAGAGGGAGACATTATTCAGCCCTGGAGTGCTGTGGCAGGGGAGGTGCATTCTATCTTTTTTTTTCTGTGCATGTGCAGTTGGGGGCGCCGATTGGAGCTTTAAGGGATTATATATCATGATTACATAAACAAACATTGAAAAAATTGTATTTTGTCCAAGGAGCACGTTTGGAGCCCAAAGATTGAATTGAAGTGTGACTTATAAGAACATAAGAACATAAGAAATAGGAGCAGGAGTAGGCCATCTGGCCCTTCGAGCCTGCCCCGCCATTCAACAAGATCATGGCTGATCTGAAGCGAATCAGTTCCACTTACCCGCCTGCTCCCCATAACCCCTAATTCCCTTATCGATCAGAAAACTATCTACCCATGATTTAAACATATTCAACAAGGTAGCCTCCACCACTTCAATGGGCAGAGAATTCCAGAGATTCACTACCCTCTGAGAGAAGAAGTTCCCCCTCAACTCTGTTCTGAACCGGCCCCCCCTTATTTTGAGGCTGTGCCCTCTAGTTCTGGTTTCCCTTCTAAGTGGAAAGAATCTCTCCACCTCTACCCTATCCAGCCCCTTCATTATCTTATATGTCTCTATAAGATCACCCCTCATCCTTCTAAACTCCAACGAGTACAGACCCAATCTGTTTAATCTCTCCTCATAAGCTACACCCCTCATCTCCGGTATCAACCTGGTGAACCTTCTCTGCACTCCCTCCAAGGCCAATATATCCTTTCGCAAATAAGGGGACCAAAACTGCACACAGTACTCCAGTTGCGGCCTCACCAGTGCCTTGTACAGTTGCAGCAAGACCTCCCTGCTTTTATATTCTATCCCCCTCGCGATAAAGGCCAACATTCCATTCGCCTTCTTGATCACCTGCTGCACCTGCAGACTGAGTTTTTGCGATTCGTGCACAAGGACCCCCAGGTCCCTCTGCACAGTCGCACGATGTAATTTTTCTCTATTTAAATAATATTCCAATTTACTATTATTTCTTCCAATGTGGATAACCTCACATTTGCTAACGTTATATTCCATCTGCCAGATCCTCGCCCACTCGCTCAGCCTATCCAAATCTCTCTGCAGACTTTCCGCGTCCTCCACGCAATTCGCTTTCCCACTCACCTTCGTGTCATCAGCAAACTTGAATACCCTACATTCAGTCCCCTCCTCCAGATCATCTATGTAAATGGTAAACAATTGAGGCCCCAGCACCGATCCCTGCGGCACGCCACTGGTCACCAACTGCCAACCAGAAAAGCACCCATTTATCCCAACTCTCTGCTTCCTGTTAGATAGCCAATCCCCAATCCAAGCCAACACCTTACCCCTAACTCCGTGTACCCCAATCTTCTGCAGCAACCTTTTGTGAGGCACCTTATCGAACGCCTTCTGGAAATCTAAAAACACCACATCCACCGGTTCCCCTCTGTCAACCGCACTAGTGACATCTTCATAAAAGTCCAGTAGATTCGTCAAACACGACTTTCCCTTCATGAATCCATGCTGCGTCTGCTTGATCGAACCATTCTTATTCAGGTGCTCTGTTATTTCCTCTTTAATAATGGACTCTAGCATCTTCCCAACTACGGACGTTAAGCTAACCGGCCTGTAGTTACCCGCCTTTTGTCTACCTCCTTTTTTAAACAGCGGCGTAACAGTAGCTGTTTTCCAGTCAGCCGGCACTACCCCAGAGTCCAGCGAATTTTGATAAATTACTACTAACGCATCTGCTATTACCTCAGCCATTTCTTTCAGTACCCTGGGATTCATTCCATCCGGGCCCGGGGACTTGTCTACCTTCAGTCCTATTAGTCTACCAAGCACCACCTCCTTAGTAACAGTAATTGTATTAAGGACCTCCCCTCCCACCAACTCTCGATCTCTAATATTCGGCAAACTATTTGTGTCTTCCACCGTGAAGACCGACACAAAGAACTTATTTAAAGTCTCAGCCATTTCCTCGTTTTCCACTATTAAATCCCCCCTCTCATCTTCCAAGGGTCCAACATTCACTCTAGCCACTCTATTCCTTTTTATATACTTGTAAAAACTTTTACTATCATTTTTTATATTTTGAGCTAGTTTAGTTTCATAATCTATCTTTCCTTTCTTAATCGCTTTCTTAGTCGTTCTTTGTTTTTCTTTAAAGCTTTCCCAATCCACTAATTCTCCACTATTTTTGGCCACTCTGTACGCATCTGATTTTATTTTAATACTCTCCTTTATTTCCTTCGTTATCTACGTCCGGTTATCCTTTTTCTTACAGTCCTTCTTTATCACCGGAATATATTTTTGCTGAGTACTTAAAAAAATCTCCTTAAAAATCCTCCACTGTTCCTCAGCTGTCCTACCAACCAGTCTGCTCGCCCAGTCTACATTAGCCAATTCCACCCTCATCCTATCGTACTCCCCTCTGTTCAAGCAGAGGACACTGGTTTGGGACCCTACTTTCTCACCCTCCATCTGTATCAGAAATTCCACCATATTATGATCACTCATCCCAAGAGGATCCTTCACAAGAAGATCCTTAATCCTACCTGTCTCATTGCACAGAACCAGATCCAAGATAGCTCGCTCTCTCGTAGGTTCTGTAACATACTGTTCAATGAAACAATCCCGACAGCATTCCAAGAACTCTTCCTCAAGCCCTCCACGTCCAATTTGAGTCGACCAATCAATATGTAGGTTAAAATCCCCCATGATTATTGCCGTTCCACTTTTGCACGCATCCATTATTTGCTTGTTTATAGCCCTCCCCACCTCTAAGTTATTATTTGGGGGCCTATAGACCACGCCTACCAGTGTCTTTCTCCCCCTACTATTCCTCATCTCCACCCACAACGATTCCACGTTTTGCTCCTTAGAGCCTATGTCGTCTCTCACTACCGTCCTGATATTATCCTTTATTAACAAAGCTACCCCACCTCCTTTTTCTACCTGTCTATCCTTCCTAAATGCCTGATAACCCTGTATATTCAGTTCCCAGTCCCGGTCACCCTGCAACCACGTTTCTGTGATGGACACTAGATCATATTCATTTGTATGGATTTGTGCCATCAACTCATTTACTTTGTTTCGAATGCTTCGTGCATTCAGGCAAAGTGTCTTTATGCCAGCCTTTATCTGGACCCGGTTTGTTGAAGCGCTACTAACATCTCCCAAGCCCTCTCCTCCTTTAGCTAGTTGTTTATTCACTATACTCCTGGCATTAGAGTAGACACATCTCAATCCTATGGTCTGACCTCTCCCCTTCTCTGTTTCCAGTCCACCTGCCCTCTTGCACTGCCTATAACCCTTCTCTGTTTGCGAGCTACCTTCCTCACTCTCAGTCACGTCACTTTGATCCCCTCCCCCCAACCTATCTAGTTTAAACTCTCCCCAGTAGCCTTAGCCAACCTTCCTGCCAGGATATTGGTCCCCCTGGGATTCAAGTGCCACCCGTTTTTAGTATACAGGTCACACCTGCCCCTAAAGAGGTCCCAATGGTCCAGGAACCTGAATCCCTGCCCCCTGCACCATTCCCTCAGCCACACATTCATCCTCCACCTCACTCCATTCCTTTCCTCACCTTCCCGTGGCACAGGCAGCAATCCCGAGATTACTACCTTTGCTTTCCTCCTTCTCAGCTGTCTCCCTAATTCCCTATACTCTTTTTTCATGTTCCCTTCCCCCTTCTTGCCCACATTAGCGGTACCAATATGTACCGCTACCTCCGGCTCCTCTCCCTCCCACCTCAGGATTTCTGGGACTCGCCCAGCGACATCCTGGATCCCAGCCCCAGGGAGGCAGACCACCATGCGAGACTCCCGCCTGCCTCCACAAAATCGCCTGTCCGTCCCCCTGACTGTCGAGTCCCCGATTAATACCGCCTTCCTCCTCCTTTCCTTAGCCCTCTGAGTTACAGGGCCGGACTCCACCCTGGAGACACGGCCACTGCTGCTTCCCCCAGATGGGCTGTCCCCCCCAACAGTACTCAGACAGGAGTACTTGTTATGTAGGGGCACTTCCACCGGGGTGCTCTCAATCACCCGTGTTTTACCCTTCCTGGCTGTCACCCACTTGGCCTCCTCCCGTGGCCCTGGTGTGACCACCTGATGATAGCTCTTGTCTATCACCTCCTCATTCTCCCTCACCTGCCTAAGATCGTCAAGCTGCAGTTCCAGCTCCCTAACACGGGCCCTCAGGAACCGCAGCTCGACACACCCCTCACAGATGTGGATGTCCGGGAGGCCAGGTGCCTCCAGGACCTCCCACATACTTACATTGAAAAATTTATATATAAACTAAATAATCAGGTTAAACATGTGCAAACATACAATGATCATGTAGCAACAAAAACAGACAAAACAAATTCAATGGGTAATGGAAATGGTGGGTAGGATACTGAAAGAAGGGTCATCTTGAATTAAACATGTTAAAATTGCAAACCAACACATAATTCCTACATTACAAGCACATAAGTATTTATGAATTTCATTATTTAACAGCTTCATTAAGAACTTGAACCATATAATAATATTGAACATAGCATAGAATAGAATAGAACAGAACAGAATAGAAGGGTTTCAGAATCTGAAATAATTAATTGCAGGAAATAAGAATAAGTCACTCTTGCAGATTTGTAGAATTATATACCATACCTCTAGGTCCACTAGCAACCACCGTTGCTGATGTTTTTGCGCAAGAAATTCGAGATCTGATACATAGTAGTTTATTGATACTCAATTCCTCGCCTGCCAGGGTAAAGGAAAATTGATTATGCACATTATTTTCAATATATATTATATATTATCCTTTTCTAATAAAAGATTAACAACATGGAACATGTTCTTCCTCCACAGAGAATGCCTGACCTACTGCATATTGCCAACATCTTCTGCTTTTATTTGTTTACTAATATCTTGTACCTCAGTAGAAAACACAAAAAATGTACCAGAAACGGGCGGCACGGTAGCACAGTGGTTAGCACTGCTGCTTCACAGCTCCAGGGTCCCGGGTTCGATTCCCGGCTCGGGTCACTATCTGGGTGGAGTTTGCACATTCTCCTTGTGTTTGCGTGGGTTTCCTCCGGGTGCTCCGGTTTCCTCCCACAGTCCAAAGATGTGCGGGTTAGGTTGATTGGCCAGGTTAAAAATTGCCCCTTAGAGTCCTGAGATGCGTAGGTTAGAGGGATTAGCGGGTAAATATGTGGGGGTAGGGCCTGGGTGGGATTGTGGTCGGTGCAGACTCAATGGGCCGAATGGCCTCCTTCTGCACTGTAGGGTTTCTATGATTTCTATGATGAAACAGTGCAGAACCAAGGATTCAATGAGAGTTACGAACTTAAAGTAGTTAATCTTAATAAAGAAAAAGTACTGCAGCAATTAATGGGTCCAAATGCCAAATAATCCCCTGGGTCTGATGGCCTATATTCTAGAATTATAAATGAGGTGGCTGCAGAGATAGTGGATTTATTGTGAACATCTAAAAATATCCTAGATTGAAGTTCTATGACCAGCTTGGAAGGTAGAAAATGTAAATCAAGAAAGAAAGGAGAGAGAAGACAGCAAATTACAGGCTAGGTAATCAGTTAGCTTGACATCAGTTATTAGAAAAATGCTGGAATTCATTATTAAAGAAGTGGTAAGAGACCACCTAGGAAATCGTAATACTCGAGTCATTATAGTTTTATCAAAGATAAATTGTGGTTTGACCAAAGAGTTTTTTGAGGGTAGATAAAGGGAAAGCAATGGACTTAATATTTCTGGATTTTCAAAAGATATTCAGTAAGATGCCACACAAAAAGTTGCCGAACAAGATAAGGCCTCACAAGGTGCGGGGTCATATGTTAGCATGGATTGGTAAAAGAACAGGTAGTATAAAGAAATAGGTCATTTTTAGGTTGGCAGGCTGACACTTGCAAGGATTAGTGCTTTACCACAGCTATTTGCAATCTATATTAATGTAATATAAACTAGCTTTCGAACAATACAGCGATAGGTGGAAAGTAAGCTGTGAGGATGTCACAAAAATCCACAAAGACCAGTTAAGTAAGTGGAAAAGAAGGAGGTTATGTATTATTCACTTTGGTAGGAAAAATAGCAGAACAGAATATTTTTGAAAGGTGAAAATATATTAAGTGTTAGTGTTCAGAGGATTGATTGTCTTTGTACACAAGTTCAGTAGTCAGTTAGGTAGGCAGATGATATATAGGCCTTTATTGTAAGGAGTTGAAATACGAGAGTAGGGGAGTCTTGCTGCAATTGTGGATAGGCTTTGATGACACCGCACTGTTAAGAATTGAGGAAAATCAAGATTAAAAAAATGAAATTGTGATAAAATAAAGAAATGGGATAAAAGAGAACTGATAAGTACAGCTGTCTAAATGGGTATTTTGATATGCAAATTATTGTTTACCTAAGTGACTATGGGAAAGCAATGGTGTATAGAAGAAGTGACTTTAAAGTGGAGAGAGAAGAGAATAATTTTCACCTAGATGCTAAACGTCTGGTCCATGGGGTGGGATAACCTTACATTTAACATCAGTGAAGTTCTTAACACCAGGAATACTGGGCGGAATTCTCCTACCCGAGCTGTGGTGGGTTTAGTGGCAGGCAGGAATGGAGAATCTAGCAAGAGTCGAAAAGTAAGAAACCTGGCAACGTAAAAACACTTTGCAATTCTCCCAATGGTAGGTGGTCTTCCCACTGACTGATGGCATGAATGCCATCTGTATTCTTCTGCATCTCATGAATGCTCATTAAAACAACTGCCTACTTGCATCCCATCAGGCCTTCCAATTTTGTATCATGCCACCATGAAATTACATCAGTCAAAATCTCGATTGATAAAGAGTGCTATGCACAAGGTGGTCCTCAGTTCGCAAAAGACTTTGAGATCAGTGCTGCAACCTTTCTGCCAAAGTGCTGTGCTGCTCCTGATGCAATGTTCATCACTCTGCGTGTTCCTGCTCTCCATCACCATGCCAAGCTGGTCCTTATGGACAGCACTATGATACTGGACCCATGCGCCGTCTTGTATAACCTTTCCAGATCAGTACTGTGTTTGGGATTGGGAAGTACAGGGGTCTCCTTGCCCCTGGTGCCACACACCAGTATCTATCTGGACAGCAAAGTGCTGTGGGACTAATGCAGCAACTGCAACAAAGGTCTGAAGTTCAACTGCGGGTGGAGTGCAATGTGAGGCTGGGGGGAGGGGGGGTGTGGCCTGAAAAAAACAAGTGGGGCAATATGGAAGGAGGGAGGGAGGGAAAGGATGGTAGAGGGGCAAGGAGATGGAAGAAAAAGAAAAACAATAAAAGGCAGAGGGAAGACCAAGGAGAGGGAAGCTGGACCCCAACAGGGCTGCTTAAAAATCTCAAAACAAGAAGGTCAAAGGGATACCACATCATTTACTGAAAGGGGGTGCATGACGACTCCAGATGACGTGGAGCATTGATGCCTCGCAGGTGAATGGTTCAGGGGGAGGGTGAGTGAACCGGAGAACAATCTTCTTCTTGAGGCTGCGAGCCTTTTTGTTCTGGGTTGCTAACATCCTGGTGAAGACAGGTGGGCTGGAGAGAGTGATATGAGTGTGCCTGGACTGGTATTTAAATATGGTGCTGGGACCTTCAAACCAGCCCGCTGATGGCTGAGACCAATTGATTTTTGGACACTAAGGGAATCAAGGGACATGGGGATTAGTAAAGTGGAGTTTAGGGTATAGGGAGCACAATTTAAAAATGCGTTGATTACGCCAAGGTCGGAGGTTAGTTGAACAGTGCAGAGGACTTCAAAAGACCTTAGAAAGTGATGAAAATGTAATGGATGTGATTCCACATGAGGTGATCCATTACAGGAAAAAGAAAATGAATGAAAAATGTGGATTAGTCGAGAGACCAAAGGGTTCAAATACACAACTCCTTGAAAATGCAAGTAAAGATAAATAAAACTATAAAAACCAGAAGTATTATAAATAGAGGCAGAGGATAAAAACACAGGAAGAACTTGCAGTATAACGGGTATAAATGAACACTCCCCAAAAATGGCCACGAACTATGGACAGCCTTGGAAGCAACAAGCTCTTTTAGAACTTTTTCACAGGCGGCAATGTTTTGCAAGCCTACTGCATCTGCAGCTGTCAGCATCACTGCCGTTCCCCCCAACTTTCTTCATTCCTGCCTCCAAATTATTCTGGCTCTGCTACTTTAGTGCAGCCAGTGTATGCAGATCAGCATGAGGACAAGGAGTATTATGAAAGTAAAAGATTTGTGAAAGCGGGAGCTCATTACCCAACATCTTTAAAGATGGAATAACCACTCTATCTCTGGGATTGAATGGACATGAGGCGAGCTCCCCCCCATTCCCCCTGCCCAACACCCCCCCATTCCCCCTGCCCAACCCCCCCATTCCCCCCGCCCAACACCCCCCCATTCCCCCCGCCCAAACCCCCCCCATTCCCCCCGCCCAACCCCCTCATTCCCCCCGCCCAACCCCCCCCCATTCCCCCCACCCAACCCCCCCATGCCCCCGCCCAACCCCTTCCCATTCCCCCGCCCAACCCCTTCCCATTCCCCCGCCCAACCCCCTCATTCCCCCCTTCCCATTCCCCCGCCCAACCCCTTCCCATTCCCCCGCCCAACCCCCTCATTCCCCCCTCCCCCCATTCCCCCCTCCTCCCCATTCCTCCTGCCCAACCCCCTCCCCCCCATTCCCCCCGCCCAACCCCCCCCCACTCCCCCCCATTCCCCCTGCCCAACCCCCCCAGCCCAACCCCCCCATTCCCCCTGCCCAACCCCCCCCAGCCCAACTCCCCCCCATTCCCCCTGCCCAAACCCCCCATTCCCCCTGCCCAACCCCCCCCATTCCCCCTGCCCAACCCCCCCCCCATTCCCCCTGCCCAACCCTCCCCCATTCCCCCTGCCCAACCCCCCCCCATTCCCCCTGCCCAACCCCCCCCCATTCCCCCTGCCCAACCCCCCCCCATTCCCCCTGCCCAACCCCCCCCATTCCCCCTGCCCAATCCCCCCCACCCCCCCCCCCCCCCATGGAGGAGGGCCATTTGGCACTGCCCACTTCAGTGTCCAATTGGCAGGGTACCAGGGGGCAATGTCCAGCCTTGGCCCTCAAACCCCCAGGTCTTCCAAGCATCTTGGGATTTGCTCCTGCAACGAATGGGCCTGCTAAATTTCACCCAATGTCCCAGACCACCTTCACCATCCTGCGTATGTCCTGTCATGGGCAAGGAAGTCGACTGAAAATCACCGACCACCCACCCTCATCTGCTGAATCAGTACACCAGTGCTTAACACCACTTGTAAAATCACTAAGGGCAGCAAGGACACAGAACATACCCTGGGTGGGGGCTTCAATGTCCATCACCAAGAGTGGCTTGGTAGCACCACTACTGACCAGGTTGGTTGAATCCTAAAGGACATAACTGTTAGAATGGGGCTGCGGCAGGTGGTGAGCCAACCAACAAGAAGGAAAATCCTACTTGACCTTGGCCTAACCAATCTACTTGTTGTAACTGCATCTGTCCATGAGAGTATTGATTGGAGTGACCACCATACAGTCCTTTGAAAACAAAGTCCTGTCTTCACATCGAGGATACCCTCCATCACGTTGTGTGGCACTACTACTGTGCTAAATGGGATAAATTTCAAACAAATCTAGCATTTCAAAACTGGAATACCATGAGGCAGCAGAATTGTATTCAACCACAATCTGTAGCGTAATGGCCTGGTATATCCCTCCCTCTACCATTACCGCCAAGCCAGGGGATCAATCCTGGTTCAATGAAGAGGGCAGGGGGCATTAAAACAACAGCACTGGGCTACCTAAAAATGAGGTGTCAACCTAGTGAAGTTACAACATAGAACAATTTGCATGCCAAACAGCACAAACAGCATGAGATAGACATTCCTATCTTCAATTATGGAGTAGCCCAACTCATCAATGCAAGAATAAAGCATTTGTAACCATTTTCAGCCGAGAAGTGCCAGATGGAAAATTCATCACAGCCTCCTCCTGAGGTCCCCAGCATCAGAAATACCAATCTTCAACCTGTTCAAATAATTCACTCCATGTGGCATCAAGAAAAAGCTGAAGGCACTGGATACTGCAAAGAAAATGGGTCCCGAGAACATTCCAGCAATAGTATTGAAGGCTTGTGCTCCAGAACTAGCTGCACCCCTAACCAAGCTTTTCCATTACAGATACAATATGGTATCTATCTAGCAAAATGGAAAATTGCCCAGGTATGTCCTGTCCACAAATCTAACCCGGCCAACTACTACCCTGTCAGTCTACATAAGACCACAGGCCATAGCACTTAGGAGCAGAAATAGGTCATTTGTTGGCCTTTATCCTGCTCCACTATTCAAGAAGATCATGGTGGATCAGGTCATGGACTTATCTCCACCTTCCTGTCTGCATCTCGCAATCCTTGACTCCCTTGTCTAACAAAAATCTATCTAACTCAGCCTTAAATAAATTAAAAGATCTAACCTCCACTACCTCCTGGGGAGGAAAATTCCACACTCAGTTTCAGAATAACAGGTCTCCCTTTTAAGGCAATATCCCCCAGCTTCTAGTTTCCCTTCCAAGAGATATCTATCCTATCCAGTTCCATCAAGATTTTATGGGCAGAATTTTCTGGCCATTCACATGAGTGGGATTCTCTGGTCCCACTGCAGAGAATGGAGATTTGGCCCAGCGCCGAATTATCCATCCTGATTTCCAGCAGAGGTGGGGTGTGAACTGTCGGAAAATTCAGGCTTATAAGTTTCAATAAGATCACTTCTCATTCTTTTCAACTCCATAGGGTATACAGGCCTGACATGTTCAACCTTTCGACTGTCGATTATCGGCAGAGTGATCAGTAATATTACTGACAGTGTGACACTTACTTAGTGATAATGTGGTCACTGATGCTTAACTCCAGAAGTGAAGTGAGAGTAACTGCCGTTGACATCAAGGCAGCACTTGACCGAGTGTGGCATCAAGGACGCCTAGCAAAACTGGAATCAATGGGGATCAGGGGGAAAACTCTCTAATAATTGGAGTCATACCTAGCACAAAGGAAGACGCTTGTAATTGTTGGAGGTCAAGCCTCTCAGTCCTGGAACATCGCTGCAGGAGTTCCTCAGGGTAGTGTCTTAGGCACAATCATTTTCAACTGCTTTATCAATGACCTTCCCTCCATCATAAAGTGGGAATGTATGCTGATAATTGCACAATGTCTAGCATCATTCACGACTCCTCAGTCCATGTCTATATGCAACAAGGCCTGGACACATTCAGACTTAGGCTGATAAGTGGCAAGTAATATTCATGCCACACAAGTGCTAGGTAATGATTATCTCCAATAAGAGAGAATCAAACTATCTTCCCTTCACATTTAATAATATTCCTCCTCCTCCTACGGAAGAAATTGGTGACCATGGCCTGTTGTAATTCCATGGTTATCTAAATGTAAGTTTAGTTTACCATGGAATTACAACAGGCCATGGTCACCAATTTCTTCCGTAGGAAGAGGAGGAGGAATACTAAATATAAGTTTAGTTGACTTGAAGATGTAGTACAGGACTACTAGCAGACAGATTTACTATAAATATTCAACAACCACTGTTAAGAGGAAAGTACAGCTGTAACTTCTTCACAGCACATGCCAAAGTGAAAGACGCTCTGAACAATGTCTGTTTGTTGCATGGTTTACATCCTAGCTATTTACTCAATAGCATATTCTCTCTTAAAGCAAATATCACAACCATTGGATCGGTCTTTGATTATGCTTGGCAAATTACTGCAATAGTTTGCCATTCTAAACACACAACAAAGAACAAAGAACAAAGAACAATACAGCACAGGAACAGGCCCTTCGGCCCTCCAAGCCCGCGCCGCTCCCTGGTCCAAACTAGACCATTCTTTTGTATCCCTCCATTCCCACTCCGTTCATATGGCTATCTAGATAAGTCTTAAACGTTCCCAGTGTGTCCGCCTCCACCACCTTGCCTGGCAGCGCATTCCAGGCCCCCACCACCCTCTGTGTAAAATATGTCCTTCTGATATCTGTGTTAAACCTCCCCCCCTTCACCTTGAACCTATGACCCCTCATGAACGTCACCACCGACCTGGGGAAAAGCTTCCCACCGTTCACCCTATCTATGCCTTTCATAATTTTATACACCTCTATTAAGTCTCCCCTCATCCTCCGTCTTTCCAGGGAGAACAACCCCAGTTTACCCAATCTCTCCTCATAACTAAGCCCCTCCATACCGGGCAACATCCTGGTAAACCTCCTCTGTACTCTCTCCAAAGCCTCCACGTCCTTCTGGTAGTGTGGCGACCAGAACTGGATGCAGTATTCCAAATGCGGCCGGACCAACGTTCTATACATCTGCAACATCAGACCCCAACTTTTATACTCTATGCCCCGTCCTATAAAGGCAAGCATGCCATATGCCTTCTTCACCACCTTCTCCACCTGTGACGTCACCTTCAAGGTTCTGTGGACTTGCACACCCAGGTCCCTCTGCGTATCTACACCCTTTATGGTTCTGCCATTTATCGTATAGCTCCTCCCTACATTATTTCTACCAAAATGCATCACTTCGCATTTATCAGGATTGAACTCCATCTGCCATTTCTTTGCCCAAATTTCCAGCCTATCTATATCCTTCTGTAGCTTCTGACAATGCTCTTCACTATCTGCAAGTCCTGCCAATTTTGTGTCGTCCGCAAACTTACTGATCACCCCAGTTACACCTTCTTCCAGGTCATTTATATAAATCACAAACAGCAGAGGTCCCAATACAGAGCCCTGCGGAACACCACTAGTCACAGGCCTCCAGCCGGAAAAAGACCCTTCCACTACCACCCTCTGTCTTCTGTGACCAAGCCAGTTCTCCACCCATCTAGCCACCTCCCCCTTTATCCCATGAGATCCAACCTTTTTCACCAGCCTACCATGAGGGACTTTGTCAAACGCTTTACTAAAGTCCATATAGACGACATCCACGGCCCTTCCCTCGTCAACCATTCTGGTCACTTCTTCAAAAAACTCCACCAGGTTAGTGAGGCATGACCTCCCTCTCACAAAACCATGCTGACTATCGTTAATGAGTTTATTCCTTTCTAAATGCGCATACATCCTATCTCTAAGAATCTTCTCCAACAACTTCCCCACCACGGACGTCAAGCTCACCGGCCTATAATTACCCGGGTTATCCTTCCTACCCTTCTTAAATAACAGGACCACATTAGCTATCCTCCAATCCTCTGGGACCTCACCTGCGTCCAGTGACGAGACAAAGATTTGCGTCAGAGGCCCAGCGATTTCATCTCTCGTCTCCCTGAGCAGCCTAGGATAGATTCCATCAGGCCCTGGGGATTTGTCAGTCTTTATATTCTCTAACAAACCTAACACTTCCTCCTTTGTAATGGAGATTTTCTCCAACGGTTCAACACTCCCCTCCGAGACACTCCCAGTCAACACATCCCTCTCCTTTGTGAATACCGACGCAAAGTATTCATTTAGGATCTCCCCTACTTCTTTGGGCTCCAAGCATAATTCCCCACTTTTCTCCCTGAGAGGTCCGATTTTTTCCCTGACAACCCTTTTGTTCCTAACGTATGAATAAAATGCCTTGGGATTCTCCTTAATCCTGTCTGCCAAGAACATTTTGTGACCCCTTTTTGCTCTTCTAATTCCTCGTTTGAGAACATTCACTAGTTAGCCCTTTTGATCTTCCTCATTACATCCTCAAAAAAGATTGGTCAAATATTATTTCCCGGTCATAAATCTTTTTAATCATATTTTCTAAGTTCCCCTTTACCTATTCCTAATAATAGATTCTAGCATTTTGCCCATTACTGATTGTAAGCTAACTGGCCTGAAATTTTCTGTTTTCTCACAGCTTCCTTTCTTAATAGCACAATTTGTCACTACCTTTCAAATCCTTGGGAACTGTTCTTGAATCTAAGAAATTTTGGAAGATTAAAACCATGCATCCACTATCTCAACACCTCTTTAAAAATTCTAGGATCCAAGTCTTTGAATTTAAAGGATTGATTGCCATTTAATCACATTAATTCCTCCAGTACTATTTCTTTATTTACACTGCAATTTCATTCTTACACATAATATGATATATTGTTACCTGATTCAGTTTGTGCTGAAAAAATGTTTTGCATCATTACATTTCTCATTAATTTGGGAGGAAAATTTTTTTGTGTTCCCAAACATAAAGAAGTTGTCCAGCTCCCCAAATGGGTCAAAAAGCACTTGGACTGCCGAAACAGAAATAAAGTGCTCAATTCCCATAAATTAAAACAAACGAGAAACTCAAATGTGAGCTATCAAATTACTATAAAGTAATTCAAACATTACCTGACAATTCCTGAACCACTGCACTGGTTGGAGAATGAAGACGACAGAAAATGAGACCTGATGTGAAATTCCAGATAATAATTTCACCATCATAACTTGAGGTGGCAAGCAGATTAGGAGCACACAGGGCAATGGACAAAATATCATCCTTGTGGCCATTTTCCTGTATTTATTTAAAAAATTGAAATCAGTCAAAACACTCATGGATTGGGAAAATAACAGTTAAAATACAATCTATTATATTAAAGCTGAATTGTGCAATGTGTAAACGTAAAGAACTTTTTGGCAAATGTAATCAGTGTATAACAACTGTCAACAAAAGCCATTTTCCATATTTATCGCAGCATAAGTTACCATGAGTGGTACATTAGCCCACTAAAAATACAACACATCACAGCTCATCAGCATAGAAAGCTAGCACAGACTGCACAATGGCAGTCACTTTATTTGGTGTGGCGAATCAAAATCTCTTAAGGTGACTGAATATAATATTTAGGATATCTTTGATGCATATGTCATATTATGTCAGATTTATAAATGTTACCATTAGCAGTGTTGTAAATTACTGGCCTGTGTTATTCCCTTAGATATAGCTAAATTAGTTCCTCCATAAGTGGTCAAAGAATCTGAGGAGCACCCTAATGACCTGAACTGGATTTTTTTTTCAGACGTGCCTTTCTACAGTCTGTTCAAAAGAAGATTCAGAAACACAGAAGGCCAGATAGGAATTATTGAGCTACTTCATTTCAGACAGGACGTGAACATTCAGACTAACATTCAAAGCAAATTCCAGTTACATGATACTCTATTGAAGTTCGAAAAGCTAGTCCATCCATCTGTCTTTTCGCTTTCATATGTTCAACATCTGCTGCCTTGTGGTTTTGTACATCTGTACAAATTCATTTTTTGCTAAAACACAACACTTCAATATGATTGAAGGGGAAGGGCTCGGAGCAGGGGGGATGGTGGTGTTCAATGCAGGGAGAATCAACACAATCAAGAACGTATGTCCAAGAAGTGGTCCAGCAAAGTCCACATGAAGTCTCTACCATGGGCAGTCAGGCCAAGCCCATGGATGCATGGGGCAGGTGCAGGAGAGGACTTCATTCCTTGGCATGGAAGGCAGTCACTGACCATGCCTTTGATGTCTTTATCCTGGTGTGGCCACCATACATGTAGAGAGCCAATTCTTTCATTTTGATGATTGCCGTGTGACTAAGGTGAAGTTCTTCTAACACTAGTGTTTGGAATTTTGGAGGAGTAATAACTCTGATTCCCCATAACAAAGCCATCTTGCAGAGTCAGCTCAAATCTGCGCATGTGGTAAGGCCTAAGCTCAGTAGTCGTTTTGGGATGCACTCCAACTTTAATGTGTGTACACGTAAAATTTGGAGAGTATAGCATCCTTCTGCATTTCAAGTCATTTTTGATCCACTTTAATAGGTAACATGTCTCTCTGGTTTACATTCAAAGTAATGACTTCACTTCGGGTTGTGGACCTGTGGTGTAACAGAAGTCTGGAAGGTGTGTTCGCATTTTCATGATTCCCAGCAGAGCCCAGAAATACAATTTCATACTGGTAAGCAGATAAGAACAGTGCCCAGCTTTGTAGGCGTGCAGTGACAAGGGTCGGGCTTTGTCACCTCAGAGTAATCAACCAAGTCAAAGGCCTGTGTTCTGTAATTAATGTGAATTTATGTCCATACAAATATTGGTGGAATTTCTTAATTCCATAGGGAGTGATTGGAGGCAGGAGTGCTGGTGAGAGATTGATTGAATTATTTATTTATTTAATTAGTCAGCTAGTGTGTGTTTTCTTTTGGCCTTTACTTTTGTAGTAGTATTTTTCTTAAGTTTAAAGTGAAAACTGGAAGTGGGCTGCTAAGGAGTCTGGGAAGGGTTTTTGAAGTGTGCAAAGTATAAAAGGTAGGCTGCAGTACACAGCGGGCAGCGTCGGGAGCGGGCTGTGGAGTGAGTGGGAAGCAGAGTGTGAGCTATAAGGCTTTGGCTCACAGGGCTTAGGCAGAAAGGGCGAGCAAGGGTGAGTTTAATTCATTTTTGCTGTTTCTACCTGGTGCTGGCAAGGTATCTAGAGGGGATGGATGTGCAGGCAGTGCTATGTTCCTCTTGCACTATGTTTGAGGTGTGGGACGACGACAGTGTCCCTGCTGATTACATCTGTGGGAAGTGCACCCATCTGCAGCTCCTCCAAAACCATGTTAGGGAACTGGAGCTGGAGTTGGATGAACTTAGGATCATTAGGGACGCAGAGGTGGCCATAGACAGAAGCTTTAGGGATACAGTTACTCCGAGGAATGAAAACAGATGGGTGACGGTGAGAGGGGCTGGGAGGAAGCAGTCCGTACAGGGATCCCCTGTGGTCGTTCCCCTTAGCAACAAGTATTCCGCTTTGGATACGGTTGAGGGGGACGACATACCAGTGGTGAGCCGCAGTGAGAGGATCTCCAGCTCTGTGTCCGTCTCTGTGGCTCGGGAGGGTAAGGGGCAGAGCGGGATGGCAATAGTTATTGGGGACTCGTTAGTTAGAGGGATAGATAGGAGGTTCTGTGGCAGCAAAAGAGACTCACGGATGGTATGTTGCCTACCGGATGCCAAGGTCCGTGACGTCTCGGACCGTGTTTTCCAGATTCTGAAGGGGATGGGAAAACAGTCACAAGTCGTGGTACACATTGGTACCAACGACATAGGTAAGAGACGGGACGGGGATTTAAAGCAGGAATTTCGGGAGCTGGGCTGGAAGCTGAGAGCCAAGACAAAACATGTGGTCATCTCTGGTACGTTGCCGGTGCCACGTGATAGCGAGTTGAGGAACAGGGAGAGAGTGCAGTTAAACATGTGGTTGCAGGGATGGTGTAGGAGGGAGGGTTTCAGATACGTGGATAATTGGAACACATTCTGGGGAAGGTGGGACCTGTACAAACAGGACGGGGTGCACCTGAACCAGAGGGGCACCAATATCCTAGGAGGGAAATTTGCTACGGCTCTTCAGGGGGGTTTAAACTAATTTGTCAGGGGAGTGGGAAAAGGAGTTGTAGTCCAAAGGTCAGTGAGGGTGGTGAGGTATTGGGGAAGGTATCAGGGTCAAGGGTGGGTACCGGTAGACAGGAAGGTGGGTTGAAGTGTGTCTACTTCAATGCAAGGAGCATCCGGAACAAGGTAGATGAACTTGGGGCGTGGATTGGTACTTGGGACTACGATGTTGTGGCCATTACGGAGACGTGGGTAGAACAAGGACAGGAATGGTTGTTGGACGTTCCGGGGTATAGATGTTTCACTAAGTGTAAGGAAGCTGGTAAAAGAGGTGGAGGAGTGGCATTGTTAATCAAGGATAGTTTAACGGCTGCGGAAAGGCACTTCGAGGGGGATCTGCGCACTGAGGTAATATGGGCTGAGGTTAGAAATAGGAAAGGAGCAGTCACGTTGTTAGGAGTTTACTATAGGCCCCCAAATAGTAATAGAGATGTGGAGGAAGAAATTGCTAAGCAGATTATGGATATGTGTGGAGGTCACAGGGTAGTTGTCATGGGGGACTTTAACTTTCCAAATATTGATTGGAATCTTTGTAGGTCAAATAGTTCGGATGGGGCAGTTTTTGTGCAGTGTGTGCAGGAGGGTTTCCTGACACAATATGTGGATAGGCCGACAAGAGGTGAGGCCACATTGGATTTGGTACTGGGAAATGAACCGGGCCAAGTGATTTGGTTGTGGGAGAGCACTTTGGAGATAGTGACCACAATTCGGTGTCTTTTGTTATTGCAATGGAGAGGGATAGGGCCGTACGGCAGGGCAAGGTTTACAATTGGGGGAGAGGTAATTATGATGCGATTAGGCAAGAATTAGGGGGCATAAGTTGGGAACAGAAACTGTCAGGGAAAGGAACTAATGAAAAGTGGAACTTTTTCAAGGAACAAATACTGGGTGTCCTTGATAGGTATGTCTCTGTCAGGCAGGGAGGAAATGGCCAAGTGAGGGAACCATGGTTCACGAAAGAGGTGGAATGTCTTGTGAAAAGGAAGAGGGAAGCTTATGTAGGGATGAGGAAACAAGGTTCAGATGGCTCGATTGAGGGTTACAAGTTAGCAAGGAATGAGCTGAAAAAGGGGCTTAGGAGAGCTAGGAGGGGACACGAGAAGTCCTTGGCAGGTCGGATCAAGGAAAACCCCAAGGCTTTTTACTCTTATGTGAGGAATAAAAGAATGACCAGGGTGAGGTTAGGGCCGGTCAAGGACAATAGTGGGAACTTGTGTATGGAGTCAGTAGAGATAGGCGAGGTGATGAATGAATACTTTTCTTCAGTGTTCACCAAGGAGAGGGGCCATGTTTTTGAGGACGAGAAGGTGTTACAGGCTAATAGGCTGGAGGAAATAGATGTTCGGAGGGAGGATGTACTGGCAGTTTTGAATAAACTGAAGGTCGATAAGTCCCCTGGGCCTGATGAAATATATCCTAGGATTCTTTGTGAGGCAAGGGATGAGATTGCAGAGCCTTTGGCTTTGATCTTTGGGTCCTCGCTGTCCACGGGAATGGTGCCAGAGGACTGGAGAAAGGCAAATGTTGTTCCTCTGTTTAAGAAAGAGAATAGAAATGACCCTGGTAATTATAGACCGGTTAGTCTTACTTCGGTGGTTGGTAAATTGATGGAAAAGGTCCTTAGGGATGGGATTTACGACCATTTAGAAAGATGCGGATTAATCCGGGATAGTCAGCACGGATTCGTGAAGGGCAAGTCGTGCCTCACAAATTTGATTGAATTTTTTGAGGAGGTAACTAAGTGTGTTGATGAAGGTAGGGCAGTTGATGTCATATACATGGATTTTAGTAAGGCGTTTGATAAGGTTCCCCCATGGTCGGCTTATGATGAAAGTGAGGAGGTGTGGGATAGAGGGAAAGTTGGCCGATTGGATAGGTAACTGGCTGTCTGATTGAAGACAGAGGGTAGTGGTGGATGGAAAATTTTCGGATTGGAGGCAGGTTGCTAGCGGAGTGCCACAGGGGTCAGTGCTTGGTCCTCTGCTCTTTGTGATTTTTATTAATGACTTAGAGGAGGGGGCTGAAGGGTGGATCAGTAAATTTGCTGATGACACCAAGATTCGTGGAGTAGTGGATGAAGTGCAGGGGTGTTGTAGGCTGCAAAGAGACATAGATAGGGTGCAAAGCTGGGCTGAAAAATGGCAAATGGAGTTTAACCCTGATAAATGTGAGGTGATTCATTTTGGTAGGACTAATTTAAATGTGGATTACAGGGTCAAAGGTAGGGTTCTGAAGACTGTGGAGGAACAGAGAGATCTTGGGGTCCATATCCACAGATCTCTGAAGGTTACCACTCAAGTGGATAGAGCTGTGAAGAAGGCCTATGGTGTGTTAGCTTTTATTAACAGGGGGTAGGAGTTTAAGAGCCATGGGGTTATGCTGCAACTGTACAGGACCTTGGTGAGACCACATTTGGAATATTGTGTGCAGTTCTGGTCACCTCACTATAAGAAGGATGTGGAAGCGCTGGAAGGAGTGCAGAGGAGATTTGCCAGGATGCTGCCTGGTTTGGAGGGTAGGTCTTATGAGGAAAGGTTGAGGGAGCTAGGGCTGTTCTCTCTGGAGTGGAGGAGGCTGAGGGGAGACTTAATAGAGGTTTATAAAATGATGAAGGGAATAGATAGAGTGAACGTTCAAAGACTATTTCCTCGGGTGGATGGAGCTATTACAAGGGGGCATAACTATAGGGTTCGTGGTGGGAGATATAGGAAGGATATCAGAGGTAGGTTCTTTACGCAGAGAGTGGTTGGGGTGTGGAATGGACTGCCTGCAGTGATAGTGGAGTCAGACACTTTAGGAACATTTAAGCGGTTATTGGATAGGCACATGGAGCACACCAGGATGATAGGGAGTGGGATAGCTTGATCTTGGTTTCAGATAAAGCTCGGCACAACATCGTGGGCCGAAGGGCCTGTTCTGTGCTGTACTGTTCTATGTTCTATGTTCATAGATTAATCCAAGAGCTTCCGTCTCAATTTGGACATAACTTTGTTCTGTCTTGGACAATGATTATGCCTCATGCACAATGAGTCTTTTACAGCCATCAGGAAATGTGTAGGAGATGACAGCCCCAACATCATATCCAGATACATCACAAGCCAGGCTGACAGGCAACTTTTAATTGAAATGTGCCAGGACTTGAATGGAAGTGATTTCTGGCTTGGGTTCCTTGAAACTTTCCTGACAGACTTGTGACCAATATTTTGCATTCTCCTTCAGCAGTGGTGCTGCCATGGTAGCCAAACTGGAAATCAACTTGTCACAGAAATTCACAAAAATGAACAAAGCTCCTTAAAATCTTTGGGCTGTGGTGCATTCACCACTGCATTCACTTTTCTGGGTGAGGTTGTGAGGCCAGTTTCATCATTCTCATGTCCCTGAGGGTTTCAGGAATGAACATTTGGATTTCTTACAGCGGATGCCATATTTTTCCAGTCTATGCAGGACACTGCCTAGATTTTCTAAATTAGTTGGGAGGTATTTTTCCAGTGATGAGCATATTGTCTTGGAAACAGATCACACCAGGGGGGGGCCTGCAGCATTTTGTCCATTGAATAAGGTTTCTGTTGTTGTGATTCTGAATGATAGTCATTTGTATTGATATAGACCTCTAAGGATTGCATCTTGTTCTGCTAACAATCTATGCTGTATTCTTCTATCAATTCATCCACAAATCAAATGATCACGCAAAGCTTCCTCCAGATAATCCTTAAGGTCACAATGTTCTACTACTTTTCTCAAATCAGCAAGGAACTGGTAAACTGACTCACCCTCATGCTGTTCTCTTCAGTGAAACTTGAATCTCTCAGCAATAGCTACTGGTCTGGGATCAAAATGCTTTTTCCAAATGTCCATAAGCTCTTTAAAGCTTTTATTTATTGACTTGTCAGGGCAATAGGATTTTTCAGTACAGTGAAATTTTTCATTCCAATGACTGTGGGAAACACTGACGCCTGCTTTCCCTCTTCATTCTCATTCAAAAAACTCTTCCATTTGCTTAACATAAACTACAAAGTCAATAGTAGCTTGAACAAAAGCTTCTAATAATGAAAAATCTCATCTTCATTGTCACTTCTGAACAATTAAGAATACAGACACACATATGCATCTGCTTTTGAACTGAGCCTCCCATGAAAAACTGGAAGTCACTTTTATTATTTTCCCCCTAAAAAGGATACATCTGGGACTTTGTTTTAGCACACCCTACTGGCAGGTTTCTCATACAGCATTTCTTTTAACTAAAATGTTCTTTTACAAAAGCATAAACATTACACAAACATCATAATAACTCAATAACAGAAGTATTTCCCTGAAAGAAATTTAAAATGTGATTGTTGCATCCTGTAGGAGGTTTTTAAGGGTATAATGATTGTGGCATCATTGAAACATTTGTAATGTGATTGTTCTAGAGGAATATCAGAGGTTTCTAATTCGATGTAATCTCTAGCAAAATTATTCATCAGGTATTCTCGGCAATATGCAGTGATGTGCTGTATTTCAAAATGTTCTTTTTTTTGTAAATGTGGGATCACAACTCACAAGATAAATTAAGTTAATTTGGTTACACAGTTTTAGCTTCTTGTAAGATCCCTGTTAATGCTGCAAAATATTTCACAGGTGCTAGCAGAAGAAGACAAAAATAAATAAAAACTGTTAACACTCTAACATGCAGAATTATATGGAACAATTGTTCAACCAGTTCTTACTGCATCATCTATCCAGTGGAGTGATGGATACAGGGTATCACACTGGTCATCCTGAATGTCCTGTAAAGAAAGTATCAACTGGGTCAGAAAAGAAACATTTCAAACAACTTGTAAACAGAAGGCAGGCTACAGCCTATATCAAGTCCACTGCAATCTCCTTTGTCACTTGATCATGCATTTTAGCTTGTTTATATGATATGTCTGCACTAATATATAGAAACATTAAAAACACCATTACAACTCTGCCAGAATGGGCTTGATGGGTTCAATGGTCTCCTTCTGTGCCATAACTGACTCCATGATTCTTGTTTGCACGTACCGGGAAAATATTGATCCTTTTGTCCCAGCCAACAGATATGATATATCTTTAAAAATCAAAGAGACAGAGAAGGGAAGTATACTGGTTAGGAACTGAAGATTTTCCAAACTTTCTCAAACAGACTCGAAGATGTAACAAGCACGTACCCATTTTTGTATATTTCTGCATAAATGCAATCACTAACTTCTTCGGTTTTGTCCCCAGCTGAAAGGTCAGATTATTAAATCAGTTAATGGCTTCCTGACGTGTTAAATTAGATTAAAAAATACAGCATTCATTAGCCACTTTACCTTGTCTCAGGGTTTGTATACATTGCCTATCCTGATAGTTCCATTTCTTCACATAACCATCTCTGCCGCCCGTTATTAGCCTAGAAACAAAGCAGTTGTGTGACTCTTAAAATGTGTCAATGGCAATTCAAACATATTAACTAACTGATTTATTATCATAATTCCATGGGCAATGTATGAAACATTAAACTATGCTCACAAACATTTAACTGTGTTGACATCTCATTTTGAAAATGCTGAATGTGTTTGCATTTAGCACCAGCCATCAATCAAAGTAGCAACAGTGAGCGCATGCTTTATTACATCATTTGAAAATGACTGCAATACCTATTGATATTCTGCAGGAATTTCCACTTCTTTTCCTGTGCATCTAATGTTTTATTGCATCTAAAGTACATTTTATTTTAGATACTGGCCATCCTTTTAAGATATCATCATTTTCTAACAACATACATTTTTTTGAACAATTCCTCGGAAAGTTATTCCATCTAAACGGGAGTTGAAAACCATGAATGCTAAAGGAACTCATGTAAAACACATTCACTGTATCAAAAATATCACTGTATTAAGAGCTCATTGGGGAATGAGAGAGGGGCAGGGCGAGATCCAACTCTGAACCAGCCATTCAGAGCTTCAGCTCTGAAGAACAGGATCCATCATCAACACCACATTGTTTTCTCCCAGAATTCATTAAATGGATTTTTAAGTAATACCATTTTCAGGAGAGGCTGGGTAGTGCAAATGTCAGAAATGAATAGGCCTGCTCTTAGATTCTGCTCGTAAAGCTCCATCCCAGCTTCCTGAGTGAAGGAAAGTGAATGCAAACAGTGGGGTAGACTGTCCTTTCCTGTCCCACCCACTCAGCAGGATTCATATGTCATTTTTCCTTCTCCTCCATATGATATAATTTCAATCAATCATCTTTTTCTTTCTATATGAAACAACTTTATAAATTTAACAGTTTCACACGAGAATCATAGAATGGCTACAGGCCAGGAGAAAGCCATTCAGTCTGTAATGTTACTGCCAGCTCTAACATCTAAGCTCATTGCATTCCCCACCCTGTCCTTGTAGCTCTTCAAATCGTCTGTCTTCAGGTGCTTATCTAGTTTTCTGTTGAAAGCCACCATTGAATCTGCTTCTATCACACTTACAGGCAATACATTGCAGTGCAAAAATATTTTCCTTGTGCCACCATTGGTTCTTTTGCCAAGCACCTGAAATCAGTGGCCTCTGGTAATCAACTTAACTGCAATGGAAACAGTTTCTCTCCATTTACTCTGTCTAGACCCCTCGTGGTTTTGAACATCTCCATCAAATCTCCTCTTAACCTTATCTTCTCTAAGGAGAGTAATCCCAGCTTCTCCAATCCGTACAAGTATCTGAAGCCTCCCCTCCTTAGAACCATTCTTGTAAATTGTTTTGCACTCTTTCTAAAGCATTCACATCCTTCCTGAAGTGCAGTACTTGGAATTGGAAATGATACTCTGGTTGAGGCCAAATCAGTTTTATAAAGATTCAAAATGCCTTGCCTTTGTACTCTGTGTCTCTGCTTATAAAGCCCAGAATTTCATATTCCTTTTAAACCACTCTCTCAGCGTGTCCTGTCACATTCAAGGATTTGTGTACATACACTTCCATCTCTCTCTGTTCCTGCATCTCCTTTAGAATCATACACTATGATTTTGGTGCCACCCTCATTCTTCCTATCAAAATAAATCTCTAAATGCTCATCATAGTGAAAGTATTACTCAATTCAGTTTTAAGTGAATCAATATGAGATTTTTCTAATAATTGTAATTACACCATGTCCAAAATCTTATAACTAAGCAGCACCACTGCAACATTTAGACCCATCATACTGTACCTTTTTTCACTGGTGTCAAAGGTCATGCAAGTTATAGCAGCATCTCCATGCGCTCTAGTGAATTCAGATACAAGGTGGCCGGTGTCCAGATCCCATACTTTCACAACCTCATTGAACAAATAGAGGAACATTTAAATAATAGGAATTTGGAAAGTACTTCAGTTTTCACAAAGGGTCATCCTGACTCGAAACGTTGGCTCTATTCTCAATCCACTAATGCTGTCAGACCTGTTGAGATTTTCCAGCATTTTCTGTTTTTGTTTCATTAAATACTAGCTTTGTTTGGTGTGGCACTGTACTGAATACTTTTTAAAGTCCATATACACCACATCAACAGTGGCAAAACAAATACAACCAACTACAGGCTATCTATGCAGCATAACAAAATTAATTATCACAAGTAAACTTGATAACTTAATAAACAGCTGTAAATCTGGACCCTGAATCTGAAGATTCTGCATGACCAAGCGTCTTTAAGGGAGTGACAACTTAAATGGACTACTGAAAATTGGACAAAAATGTAGTTGGATTTCCAAAACATAACCCTGTAGGGATTCTGGGTAAACACTCACAATTGCTAAGAAATTGGTTGAAAAATAAAAAACCATCAGTACACATCAGAGAAGTTGTTAGGGCTGTAGGGGGGCGGGGCATGAAGAAACACTGTTGAGGGTGTCTCAGGCTCAGCATTAAGATCACTACTGTTTCTAATTTACAGAAATGACTTGAATTCAGAAACACACTGCAAAGTAGACAAATTTTCAGGTAATACCGAACTGGGAAAAGAAGGAAGTATGGAGTACAGTACGGAGGATAAAATACCAAAATATGCAGAATGATGGCAGATGAAAGTAGATTCAGCTAGGTGTAAAATACTGCACCGAAAGAAAAAAGTCTTGCATTTATCTAGCACCTCCCATGACCAAAGAATGCCCATGTGTTTTACAGCCAATGAGGTATTTTAAGGTGTAGACACTGTTGTAATGCAGGAAAAACAGCAGCAAGTTTATATACTGCAAGCTCCCACAACAGCAATGTCATGATGACCAAATAATCTGTTTTTTCTATGTTGAATGAGAAATAAATGTTATATAGACAACAGGGTTAACTCACAGCTATTTTTTGAATTAGTGGTACGGTATCTATCTTTCACATCCATCTGAGAGGAGCGATAGGCACAGAGTAAAATGCTCTTTCAAAGAGTCGGTGCAAACTCGATGGGTTGAATGGCCTCCTTCTGCACTTTAGGGATTCTAAATATATTCTATCTATTTGAATACAGGGATGAGTCTGGAATAAGATGAGGTGAAAAATATCTGAAGTACATATCCTATATTTGAGGGTGGCATGGTGGCACAGCGGTTAGCACTGCTGCCTCACAGCGCCAGGGATCCTGGTTCAATTCCAGCCTTGGGTGACTGTTTGTGTGAAGTTTGCACATTCTCCCCGTGTCTACGTGGGTGCTCCGGTTTCTCCCACAGTTCAAAGATGTGCGGGATAGGTTGATTGGCATGCTTAGTGTCGGGGATTAGCAGAACAAATACATGAGGTTACAGGGATAGGGCATGGGTGGAATTGTTGTCAGTGTAGGCTCGATGGGTGGCACAGTGATTGGCACTGCTGCCTCAGAGCACCAGGGACCCGGGTTCGATTCCCGGCTTGGGTCACTGTCTGTGTGGAGTTTGTGTGTTCTGCCTGTGTCTGCATGGGTTTCCTTCGGGTGCTCCAGTTTCCTCCCACAGTCCAAAGATGTGCGGGTTAGGTTGATTGGCCATGCTAAATTGCTTCTTAGTGTCAGGGGGACTAGCTAGGGTAAATGCATGGGGTTATGCGGATAGGGCCTGAGTGGGATTGTGGTCGGTGCAGACTCAATGGGCTGAATGGCCTCCTTCTGCACTGTAGGATTCTATGATTCTATAGGCCGAATCACCTCCTTCTCCACTGTATGGATTCTATGATTCTAAGTCCTGGCTAAGGAACAGTGTGGCTAGTGTTGACTGAACAGCGTAGAATGCTCATCACCTTCCAGGTTCTGGGCAAAATATCAACCTACACCCTTTCTTTTTTCCACTGACACCTCCCCCTTCTCAATGAAAAGAGGAGTTCACCATTAGAAGAATCTTAAAGGCAAACCTGAATCTCTGCCTGTGGCAGAGCTGGCAGTACACCACCAACTTCATTCAAAAATAAACTCAATTTAAAAAATAGTGTTGCTGCTCAGAAGCACATTATTCTGAGTCAAATGGCATCATAGAAGTTACTTTCAAGGGAAACCAAGGGAGCTAGTGCAAAGTAAATGTGTGCTTCAAGGAATGGGAGATACATTTTTAATCCTGCTCTCAGTCAATCTTAGTCAGATCATCAAATGCAGGATCAAGTGAAAACATGTCATCAGGGCAAACAAGGAGTAGGAAAATCATGAAAGACAGGCCTACATGCACCAAAAAAGCACATCTATTAGCAGAACCAAGAACAGCACTGTCAAGGTTAATGAAGTCAAATTATCCAATACTCCTGATGGGGAAGATCATTTAAAAGGCAGTTACAGTCATGCCTGGCTGTATGAGTCATTAATGTTTAAAATAAACAAAAAACCCTTGAATCTATTTATAATTACAAGCATTGCAGCAACATCACTTTCTCACCAAAATTATTTTTCTTTGAACAATTGCTTACTTACAGATCCTTCACAGCAAGTGACGACTTGTCTCATTAACTTATTGTATTGACAGCACAGAACAGGCTTCCTGTGTGACAAGCCTCCATTCAGCACCTCTCTGCAAATAAAATACCATTGGATTCATTAACTTTAATCAATATTACCTTTTTTTATTCATTTATGGGATGTGGGCTTCACAGGCTAGATCAACATTTATTGCCCTTCGCTAGTTGCCCTTGAGAAGGTGGTGGTGAGCTGCCTTCCTGAATTGCTTCAGTCATAAGGTGTAGGTACACCTACAATGCTGTTTTGGAGGGAGTTCCAGGATTTTCCCCAAGCTAAAGTGAAGGAATGGTGATATATTCCCAAGTCAGGATGGTGAGTGACTTGGAGGGGGACCTCCAGGTGGTGGCACTCCCATCCACCTGCTGCTCTTTTGTTGTTTTTCTAGGTGTTAGTGGCCATGGATTTGGAAAGTGCTGCCTAAGAAACATTGGTGAGTTTACTGCAGTGCATCTTGTAGATGGTATACACGGCTGCCAATCCTCATGGGTAGTAGAGAGATTGAGTGCTTGTGGAAGGGGTAGCAATCAAGTAGGTTGCTTAGTTCTGGATGGTGTCAAGCTTCTTGAGTGTTGTTGGAGCTATACTCATCCAGGCAAATGGAGAGTATTCCATTACACACTGACTTGTGCCTTGTAGATGGTGGACAGGCTTTGGGGAGTCAGGAGGTGAGTTACTGGTCGTCATATTTCTAGCTTTTGACCTGCTCTGGTAATCATGGTATTTATATGGCTCGTCCAGTTCAGTTTCTGGTCAATGTTAACTCCAGGATGTTGATAGTGGGGATTCAGTGATGGTAATGTCATTGAATGCCAAGGGGTGATGGTTAGATCCTCTCTTGTTGGAGATGGTCATTGCCTGGCACTTATGTGGCATGAATGTTACTTGGCACTTGTCAGCCCAAGCCTAGATATTGTCCAGGCTTTGCTGCATTTGGACATGGACTGCTTCAGTATCTGAGGAGTTGTGAATGATACTGAACATTGTGCAGTCATCAGCGAACATTCAAACTTCTGACCTTATGATGGAAGGAAGGTCATTGATGAAGCAACTGAGGATGGTTGGTCTAGGACACTACACTGAGGAACTCCTGCAGTGCTGTCTTGGAGTTGAGATAATTGACCTCCAATCACCACAACTCTCTTTCTTTCTGCCAGGTATGACTCCTACCAGTGGAGGTTTTCCTGGATTCCCACTGATTCCTAAATAGCTAATCTTACTTCAAATATAAAACAGCTAGCTATCCACATCTTTATGCTTTTCTACTAAAATCATAAAACAAATATTATCCCAAATAAATAAAATCTATATAACAGACCATACAAAAATTATTCTGATTGGAGCCCTCAAATAGCAAAATCATTTTTTTAATAAATGAAAACAGAAAACGCTGCAATATATCAGTAAGTGGGGCAGCATCTGTGGAGAGAGAAACAAAGTTAACATTTCAAGTCCATATGACTTCTTCTGAGCTAAAGAGAGGGGAAATATTATGGACTTCATACTGTTTAAGAAGGGGTGGGGCGGGTGGTGCAAAGAAATGATAGGTGGGAGCTAGGAGAGATTGTAACAAAGATGTGTAGGGCACAAGACAGAGGAAGTGTTTAACTTTAAGTTTTTAAATTTATGTATTAGAGTCACAAGCAGGCTTATATTAACACTGGAATGAAGTTGTTGTGAAAATCTCCTAGTCACCACACTCCGGCTCCTATTCGGGTACACTGAGGGAGAATTGTAGCACGGCCAATGCACCTAACCAGCACATCTTTCGGAATGTGGGAGGAAACCGGAGCACCCAGAAGAAACCCATGCAGACACAGGGAGAACATGCAGACTCTGCACAGACAGTGACCCAAGCCGGGAATCGAACCTGGGTCCCTGGCGCTGTGAGGCAGCAGTGCTAACCACTATTAATGTTATGTTATTGGCAGTGATAAGGACTAGGGAAGGTGCTGATAGTAGCATAAAGGTAAGATAGCAGAATGTGTTACTGGGAGAACAAAGGACAATGCCCCGTGAAAGAAAAGCATAAGAACAAGTGACAGATGTTCCTATGGGAGAGGTTTGCATTGGGACAAAAATATTTTGGATTAAAAAAGGGTTAAGATGGAGGAGAAAGGTCACGTCTCAAATTGTTGAACTCAGTGTTTAGTCCCAAGAACTGTAATGTGCCTAATTGGAAGCTTTATTTCTTCTTTGTGACATTTTCTTATATCTGTTTGATTTCATGTGGTTGTAATTGATGCCATTAATAATGGCCACACTTGTTCAGCAAGATGCTTTTCACTGCTTACCTGCCCTGGAGCAGTAGTAGTGCCAGTGAATCAGTTGCAATATAGAGTGCCTTCAGTTCCTGAGAATGATAACAAGCAGCCAGATCTCCATTGATTTGACTAGCTGCAGGTTTCACAGTGCTGAGGCATGTTTGATCTTCAATATCCCAAATCTAAAAGACAGACTTCAATGTGATACCACTGATGAATTATCATTGCTATGAAGACAGGCATGCCACTTGATGATTTATAGGAGAGTATAATGATGGAGAGAACAATTTCAGTATAAAGTACTTTCTTATCTATATAATAATAAAGACAGCGGCACTTCTGTAATCCACACTCCCATCATCCATCAAAATCTCTGCAGGTTTAAAACTTGCTCAAGAAGTGATGCATTTTGGCAAAACTTGCTCAAGAAGTGACGCATTTTGGTAGAACTAATGTAGGGGGGAGATATACGACAAATGGCAGAACCATAGAGGGTGTAGATACGCAGAGGGACATGGGTGTGCAAGTCCACAGATCCTTGAAGGTGACGTCACAGGTGGAGAAGGTAGTGAATAAGGCATATGGCATACTTGCCTTTATAGGACAGGGCATAGAGTATAAAAGTTGGGGTCTGATGTTGCAGTTGTATAGAACATTGGTTCGGCCGCATTTGGAATACTGCGCCCAGTTCTGGTCGTCACACTACCAGAAGGACGTGGAGGCTTTAGAGAGAGTGCAGAGGAGGTTTACCAGGATGTTGCCTGGTATGGAAGGGCTTAGTTATGAGGAGAGATTGGGTAAACTGGGGTTGTTCTCACTGGAAAGACGGAGGATGAGGGGTGACCTAATAGAGGTGTATAAAATTATGAAAGGCATGGATAGGGTGAACGGTGGGAAGCTTTTTCCCAGGTCGGTGGTGATGTTCACGAGGGGTCATAGGTTCAAGGTGAGGGGGGGGGGGGGGGGGGAGGTTTAACACGGATATCAGAAGGACGTATTTTACACAGAGGGTGGTGGGGGCCTGGAATGCACTGCCGGGCAAGGTGGTGGAGGCGGACACACTGGGAACGTTTAAGACTTATCTAGATAGCCACATGAACGGAGTGGGAATGGAGGGATACAAAAGAATGGTCTAGTTTGGACCAGGGAGCAACGCTTGGAGGGCCAAAGGGCCTGTTCCTGTGCTGTATTGTTCTTTGTTCTTTGTAAATAACCCCATTGTACATCTTTTTTAATTTGCAATTCATTTTCTTGTCTAGTTGAAGAAGATTAAACATATTTCTCATCACTTGTACCATATTTACGTTCATTTTTGGATATTACAACTAAATCAGATCTGAATTTGGAAATACTAACTGACAGGAATCCCATCCACTCTGATGGATAATAAAGGTCAGTCTGTAGATGTAAGAAAATCACCTATTTTGTCGTACATATTGTATGATTTATGAATTTGTTGCTTCAGTGAAAAGGTGTGGTTAAACTGTAAAACTTTTTGTTGTCACCATAGGATTGCCTTGATAATGAGGTTATCTTCAAATTATAAGACAATTGGGTTTTAATACTCTAATTAATGTGTTCTAATTTGAAGAACATAAATATTGAGTAGACTTAATTGCCCATTCTTTGCTCTTTTGCAATCAAATAAATTTACATCCACATTTAAAATCATGTCTTCAGTGACTAATCAGTAACCTGGGCCAACCTTTTCATCCCTTGGGCATGCAAACTTGGTGGGCCCAGAAGCGGGCATGAAACACGTTCCCAGCTGCGGTTGGTCCCGGAGCACAATTTCATGCTGGTTAGTCAATTAATAGTCATCCAGCAAGAAACACACTCTGTGGAAGGCTGCATAGGGCAGGAAGAGGGCAGGTGTTGAGAAAAGGGAGACTGTGGGCTGGCGTTTCCAATGTGCTCCCTAAGGGGGACAACCACTGCAGAGCTGTGAAAAATAAATATCGATGTTAAAGCTAGGCCACAAGTGTCTAGGCAGCACAATCATACATAAGCCACAATGCCCAGGCACATTTGTTCATTTTATTTGAGCCTTGACCTTTCACCCCACCCTAGATCGAGGTTGTGGGTTAAATGTAAAGGCCAACTGGCCAATTGACCCATCCGCCAACTGTAAAGGGAGACGGGTAAATGTATAACCAGTCAATTGCTGTTTAATGAAGTGATTGTGGCTTCATGGTTGCTGACAGAGCGCTTGGGATCTGTTTGCATGCTCGCTCACTGAGTGAAATGTCACACAAGGGTGCGGTAATGCCGGGATGCATGCCCGGTGTCTTCTGGCATGATTTCACACCCTTCCAGGTTGGGCGTGCCTCTGAAGTATATATGTAAAATTCTAGCCTAGAAAATCAGCCAAACTGTTGAGAAGATTTTAACAATCTGGTTTCAACAACCATCTTGATCATAGAATCATAGACTCCTACAGTGCAGAAGGCAGCCATTAGGCCCATCGAGTCTGCACTGACCACAATCCCACCCAGGCCCTATTCCCATAACCCCATGCATTTACCCTAGCTAGTCCCCCTGACACTAGGGGGCAATTTAGCATGGCCAATCCACCTAATAACAGTAAGAAGTCTCACAACGCCAGGTTAAAGTCCAACAGGTTTATTTGGTAGCAAAAGCCACTAGCTTCCGGAGCGCTGCCCCTTCGTCAGGTGAGTGGGAGTTCTGTTCACAAACAGGGCATACAAAGACACAAACTCAATTTACAAAATAATGATTGGAATGCGAGTCTTTACAGGTAATCAAGTCTTAAAGGTACAGACAATGTGAGCGGAGAGAGCATTAAGCACAGGTTAAAGAGGTGTGTATTGTCTCCAGACAGGACAGTTAGTGAGATTTTGCAAGTCCAGACAAGTCGTGGGGGTTACAGATAGTGTGACATGAACCCAAGATCCCGGTTGAGGCCGTCCTCATGTGTGCGGAACTTGGCTATCAGTCTCTGCTCAGCGGCTCTGCGCTGTCGTGTGTCATGAAGGCCACCTTGGAGAACGCTTACCTGAAGATCAGAGGCCGAATGCCCGTGATCGCTGAAGTGTTCCCCAACAGGAAGAGAACACTCTTGCCTGGTGATTGTCGAGCAGTGTTCATTCATCCATTGTCGTAGCGTCTGCATGGTCTCCCCAATGTACATTGGGGAGACCATGCAGACGCTACGACAATGGATGAATCCTTTCCTGCAGTGTATCAGGTAGACAACGTTGGCCGAGTTGCAAGAGTATGTACCGTGTACCTGGTGGACAGTGTTCTCACGTGAGATGGTGGCATCCGTGTCGATGATCCGGCACGTCTTGCAGAGGTTGCTGTGGCAGGGTTGTGTGGTGTCGTGGTCACTGTTCTCCTGAAGGCTGGGTAGTTTGCTGCGGACAGTGGTCTGTTTGAGGTTGTGCGGTTGTTTGAAGGCAAGAAGTGGGGGTGTGGGGATTGCCTTGGCGAGATGTTCATTTTCATCAATGACATGGTGAAGGCTCCGGAGAAGATGTCGTAGCTTCTCCGCTCCGGGGAAGTACTGGACGACGAAGGGTACTCTGTCCACCGTGTCCCGTGTTTGTCTTCTGAGGAGGTCGGTGCGGTTTTTCGCTGTGGCGCGCCGAAACTGTCGATCGATGAGTCGAGCGCCATATCCTGTTTTTATGAGGGCATCTTTCAGAGTCTGGAGGTGTCTGGTGCGATTCTCCTCATCTGAGCAGATCCTGTGTATACGGAGGGCTTGTCCATAGGGGATGACGTGTTTAGGGTGGAAACTGGAGAAGTGGAGCATCGTGAGGTTATCCGTGGGCTTGCGGTACAGTGAAGTGCTGAGGTGACCATCCTTAATGGAGATGTGTGTGTCCAAGAATGCAACCGATTCCGGAGAGTAGTCCATGGTGAGTCTGATGGTGGGATGGAACTTGTTGATGTCATCATATAGTTGTTTCAGTGGTTGTTCACCATGAGTCCAAAGGAAGAAAATGTCATTGATGTATCTAGTGTATAGCATCGGTTGAAGGTCCTGTGCGGTGAAGAGGTCTTGTTCGAACCTGTGCATGAAGATGTTGGCATATTGAGGTGTGAATTTGGTCCCCATGGCTGTTCCGTGTGTCTGGATGAAGAACTGGTTGTTGAAAGTGAAGACATTGTGGTCCAGGATGAAGCGGATGAGTTGTAAAATAGCATCTGGAAACTGGCAGTTGTCGGCGTTGAGTACTGAGTACAGTTGCAGCAATGCCATCATCGTGGGGGATGCTGGTGTAGAGTGCCGAGACATCCATTGTGATGAGGAGTGCTCCTGGTTCAACTGCTCCATGTGTGCTGAGTTTCTGTAGGAAGTCCGTAGTGTCGCGACAAAAGCTGGGGGTTCTTTGTACAATGGGTTTCAGGATGCCCTCGACGTAGCCGGAGAGGTTCTCGCACCGGGTCCCATTGCCCGATACGATGGGACGGCCGGGTGCGTTTGCCTTGCGTATCTTCGGGAGGCAGTAGAGATCCCCAACGCGGGGAGTACGTGGGATGAGAGCACAGAGAGTGCTCTGAAGGTCCGGATCAAAGGTCTTGATCAGTCTGTTGAATTGACAGGTGTGTTCTTTGGTTGGATCTGCGGGTAACTGTCTGTAGTGTTCCCCATTGTTCAGTTGTTGGTACACTTCTTTGCAGTAATCCGTTCTGTTCAGTTTGTCGATGGCCCCTCCTTTGTCTGCTGGTTTGATGGCAATGTTGCGGTTCGTCTTGAGAGCGTGGATGGCGTTGCGTTGTGCTTGGGTGATGTTCGGGGCTGTCTTGTGAGTGCGGCTGATGAATCTGGCATTGACGCATCGCCTGATGGCTTGGGCATACATGTCAAGTCGAGGGCAGCGGCCTTCCGGAGGAGTCCAATTCGACTCTTTCTTCTTTGGTTGCTGCACTGCGGATCTCTCTGTCGGCTGTTCCAGTTCATTGGCTGTCTCATTGTGTTCGCTGTTGGCCTCTTGGGGTTTGTGGAAGAACTCCCGCAGCCTCATTCGCCTGATGAATTCCTCTGTGTCTGCTGTGAGACTGATGGGGTCTATTTTGGTGGTGGGGCAGAAATTGAGCCCTCGGCTGAGAACTTCGATTTCATCTGGTTGAAGTGTGTAGTCCGACAAGTTGACAATGGACTTCCCTGCAGTGGTACTGTTTTCTACTGTGGTACCGGGGGAGGCTTGGTTGCTGCTGGTGGTGATGCCGAGTTTCTCAAGTTTCCTGTTCTTGGTGTGCATGTAGATGGTGTAGTTCCTTTGTCTCGTCTGCTTGGCAGAGTTTCGCAGCTTGGTCTGCGTCCTGAGCGCAAGTTGAGAATATGGACTCTATCTTGGTTTCCAGGTTGCGGCGTTTGCTGTAGAGCTAGCGTATGAGGTGGTTGAGGAGTGTGAAAGAGGTGCGACGGCAAAGTCTCTCAGCGTAGTGCGTGTTATAGGTTGACCTGAGTGGTTTCGTGATCTGTAGTCCTTTCGGTATCTTGTCTGCTTTCTTGCATCTTTGTAAAAACTTGATGTCTGTGTCGATATGCGCGATCTTCTTGGAGATCCTCTCCACTTGGAGCTGGTAGTTTGCGGTGTCGATGGTAGTCATGATGTGGAGATGCTGGCGTTGGACTGGGGTAAACACAGTAAGTCTCACAACACCAGGTTAAAGTCCAACAGGTCAAACCACCTAACCCGCACATCTTTGGACTATGGAAGGAAACCGGAGCACCCGGAGGAAACCCACGCAGCCCCACAGGGAGAATGTGCAAACTCCACTCAGAAAGTGACCGGGAATCGAACCCGGGTCCTGGCACTTTGAAGCAGCAGTGCTAACCACTGTGTGCCACCGTGCCGCCCCAGATCAATTTATCCCCATATAAAATTATGAAGGGTTTTATCTTACCTTTGATCTAATAAACACAAATATACAGCAAGGAGACTTGTCCTTCATTTTACCATCAGGAATAATAGAATTACTGATTACTGGAATATTCAATAAGGGTGTGCTTTCCTCAAAGAGACTTGCTCATTATGATAAACTTTTAACATAAGAACATAAGAACATAAGAAATAGGAGCAGGAGTAGGCCATCTAGCCCCTCGAGCCTGCCCCGCCATTCAATAAGATCATGGCTGATCTGACGTGGATCAGTACCACTTACCCGCCTGATCCCCATAACCCTTAATTCCCTTACCGATCAGGAATCCATCCATCCGCGCTTTAAACATATTCAGCGAGGTAGCCTCCACCACCTCAGTGGGCAGAGAATTCCAGAGATTCACCACCCTCTGGGAGAAGAAGTTCCTCCTCAACTCTGTCTTAAACCGACCCCCCTTTATTTTGAGGCTGTGTCCTCTAGTTTTAACTTCCTTACTAAGTGGAAAGAATCTCTCCGCCTCCACCCTATCCAGCCCCCGCATTATCTTATAAGTCTCCATAAGATCCCCCCTCATCCTTCTAAACTCCAACGAGTACAAACCCAATCTCCTCAGCCTCTCCTCATAATCCAAACCCCTCATCTCCGGTATCAACCTGGTGAACCTTCTCTGCACTCCCTCCAATGCCAATATATCCTTCCTCATATAAGGGGACCAATACTGCACACAGTATTCCAGCTGCGGCCTCACCAATGCCCTGTACAGGTGCATCAAGACATCCCTGCTTTTATATTCTATCCCCCTCGCGATATAGGCCAACATCCCATTTGCCTTCTTGATCACCTGTTGTACCTGCAGACTGGGCTTTTGCGTCTCATGCACAAGGACCCCCAGGTCCCTTTGCACGGTAGCATGTTTTAATTTGTTTCCATTGAGATAGTAATCCCATTTGTTATTATTTCCTCCAAAGTGTATAACCTCGCATTTATCAACGTTATACTCCATTTGCCATATCCTCGCCCACTCACTCAGCCTGTCCAAATCTCTCTGCAGATCTTCTCCGTCCTCCACACGATTCACTTTTCCACTTATCTTTGTGTCGTCTGCAAACTTCGTTACCCTACACTCGGTCCCCTCCTCCAGATCATCTATATAAATGGTAAATAGTTGCGGCCCGAGTACCGATCCCTGCGGCACGCCACTAGTTACCTTCCTCCAACCGGAAAAACACCCATTTATTCCGACTCTTTGCTTCCTGTCGGATAGCCAGTCCCCAATCCACTTTAACACACTACCCCCAACTCCGTGTGCCCTAATCTTCTTCAGTAGCCTTTTATGGGGCACCTTATCAAACGCCTTTTGGAAATCCAAAAACACCGCATCCACCGGTTCTCCTCCATCAACCGCCCTAGTCACATCTTCATAAAAATCCAACATGTTCGTCAAGCACGACTTTCCCCTCATGAATCCATGCTGCGTCTGATTGATCGAACCATTTCTATCCAGATGCCCTGCTATCTCCTCTTTAATAATGGATTCCAGCATTTTCCCTACTACAGACGTTAAGCTGACCGGCCTATAGTTACCCGCCTTTTGTCTCCTTCCTTTTTTAAACAGCGGCGTAACATTAGCCGTTTTCCAATCAACCGGCACTACCCCAGAATGCAACGAGTTTTGATAAATAATCACTAACGCATCCACTATTACCTCTGACATTTCTTTCAATACCCTGGGATGCATTCCATCCGGACCCGGGGACTTATCCACCTTCAGTCCCATTAGTCTACCCAGCACTGCCTCTCTGGTAACATTAATTGTATTAAGTATTTCTCCTGCTGCCAACCCTCTATCGTTAATATTTGGCAAACTATTTGTGTCCTCCACCGTGAAGACCGACACAAAAAACTTATTTAAAGACTCAGCCATATCCTCATTTCCCACTATTAACTCCCCCCTCTCGTCCTCCAAGGGTCCAACATTCACTCTAGCCACTCTATTCCTTTTTATATATTTATAAAAACTTTTACTATCATTTTTTATATTAATTGCTAGCCTAGCTTCATAGTCTATCCTTCCTTTCTTTATCGCTTTCTTAGTCTCTCTTTGTTGTTTCTTAAATTTTTCCAATCACTTGTTTCTCCACTATTTTTGGCCACTCTGTACGCAGCTGTTTTTATTTTATTTTAACCTGAGGTACAAGAAGCTGACTGGGTGAGGTACAATTACTGCAGTCTTTCACAACATTATTAATTGAAGCGCCCATGTTATCTTAATTCCAGATCCAGTTAAAGGGTTTGGAAAGGGAGGGGAGGTAGGGGGGACTCTCTAAATTCCAAATTGCTATATTGTTTTGGTTTCAGGAAGCACTTAAACGTAAGTGAGAGTTAAGTGTTTACATCACTATTTTATTGATTTATTTTGTTTCTGTATAAATGCTTGTTTAAAAAAAACTAAAATCTACAGTTTAACCTGAAGCATATAGGCTTAGAAACCAGAAGGATCTTCTTTAAATACGACCATATTTGGGCCTGATCAGTGATTAGTGATGTTAAAGCTATGCCACAAGTGTCTAGGCAGCACAATCATACATAAGCCACAATGCCCAGGCACATTTGTTCATTTTATTTGAGCCTTGACCTTTCACCCCACCCTAGATCGAGGTTGTGGGTTAAATGTAAAGGCCAAGGAAATCAGGCCTGAGGCCTGAGAAGTGTTTTCCATGTCAGTCCCAACAACCTAGAAATAAGTACCAAAACCAGAAGAGACTCAGTAAGGGTTTCCTCTGGGTGCTTTGGTTGCCTCCCACAGTCCAAAGATGTGCGAATTATGTTGATTAGCCTTGGTAAATTGCCCCTTAGTGTCAGGGGACTAGCAGGGTAAATACGAGGGGTTACGGGGATAGGACCTGGTTTGGATTGTTGTTGTTGCAGGCTCAATGGGCCTTCTTCTGCACTGTAGGGATTCTATGATTCTATGAATAAATAACTTGTTAATTGTCATAAAATCTGATTTTCTGAGTAATAATTTCTGCTTAACATTCCAAGTACTTCACCAAACCTCTTGCTTTATGTGAGTTCTGTTTTTCATATTTCAACAGATATTGAATTGTATGCATGTTATGAAATCTGAGAGTCACGGGTACTTTTCCTAATTACTTCAACTGAGAATCTTGTCCTCTCGGGGTTTGTTCCTTAGTGTTCCAAAATGTGTAAGTTAGATGGGATTAGCCATGGGAAATGTGTGGGATTACAGGGATAGGGCAGGGGAGAGGGTCTGGCTAAGATACTCTGTCAGAGAGTCAGTGTATTGGGCCTTTCTGCACTGTAGGGATTCTATGATTCTATGAAAGTAAGTTTTTTTTTAGTTTTCTTGCAGGCAAGGAGCATCAAGCAACATAAAGAAACCTTGGGTGTTGCCTGCTTCAAGGTTCTCTCCACCTCTGCCTTCTCTTCACCTATTCGCTTTCCTTACTACTGGGGACCATTCCCTTTGGTCCCCCAACAGCTGCCTCTGACCACACAATTTTAAAGGCTGAACAGCTGTTTTCTGCTGAAGTCCTGGAATCAGCCTGCAAATTGAAATCAACCCAATGGACTAGATGTGTTACATTCCCAAGCAAGACTAGAAGAAAAAATAATGAGCTCCTAGACTTTTATTTAGTGTTGGAAAGCAGCCAACATAATTCGAACTAAGTACGGGTATGTCTCAGAATGAATTGCCAGTGCAAGAAAAGGCTTAGAAAACTTTTTGTTTGCCAAATACACACCTCAACAAACCATAATAAAGCTTTTCAATTCATAATGAAAAGGCCGTCATTTCACTGGCATATGACATGATAATAATGAAAAGGATGCAACTATTGTCCCTCCTGATGACATACTTTGTATACTTTCTATTCTTGCAGGATGTTTCCTAGAAGGGTTGAATAAAATTACACATTTATTAAAAAAAGAGGAAAAATGTGACTTTTCAAACCTTGATTATCTTGTCAACAGAGATCGAAAATATCCTACTGTCTCCCGCAGAAATACTGAGGAAGATGATAGGTGAATTGTGTCCATTTAGTCTACCAGTGGGTCGGCGTCTGTATAAAAACATCATCAGCAAAAGATCAAATCACTCAGAAATGAGACATTCTGACTCATCTCATACATAACCTGCAGCAGCTGTCAGAAAAGAGAAGACTCCCTTATAATTGATTTGGTGAGTCAGTATCATTATAACTGTCCTCCATAAATACCTTCTGTCAAAGTAATTTCCATTTGATGGTTAGCTCTGCCTCCCAGTGGTATTCCCTGACTCTGGCTATGATAAGAGAAGAATCAGTTCAGCCTGTAACGCTATATAGCCAATTCATTGACACATGCTGGTGCCAGGAGCACAGCCTGAGCAAATTGGCCCCATGACAAAAAAATTAGCTGATTGAAAGAAGCAAAGATAAAAAAAGCAAAATATGTTTTTTATATAATAAATGGACACACATGGAAACCCACTATCAAGTTTAAGAATCAAATCAAGCTACTAAAGAAACCATGTAAGTGGAGTTTCTGTTTGCCTTGTATAGCGTAAAGGAATGCACCACACTTACCCAAGTTCAGAGAGTTTAAACACAAGCTGCCAAGAACCAAAACTTCAGGGATGCAAATTCACTTGGATCGAATGCCAAAGTTTAACCAACTAAAACTTCACAACCTACCAGTACCAATCTAATAAACCTCCTGCTATTCCCAACCTTTAGGCTATAGACTTGCAGAGACATGCTGTTAACTCTATTTCTCTTTCCACAGATCCCGCCAGGTCTGCTGAGCTTTTCTGGCATTTCCTGTTTTAATTCCAGCTCCAGTAACTATCCCTTCAATGGTTCTATTGATATCTGTCCTAACACATCCAATGCACCTCCAGCATTGACCTCACTTTTAATTCTCAGATGACCATCTCTGAATTAAACCAAAATTCCAACCACATCCTCTTCCTTTTCTTCATTCAAATGTTGCCCCTTTGTGATGTCATCAGTAGGCAAAGGGCTACCTTTTATATCTGTGCTGACAAAATCCAACTCTACCAGTCCCTCAACATCACAACTAATTTCATGCTGCCAAGCTGCCTAAGATCAAGTTTTGGAGGAGCCAGAATTTTCTCCAATTGATTATTGGGAAAACTGAAGAACTGAAAAGTAGAGCTTCAAAGTCCATGGGGGAGACATTTGGATCATTTGTGCCTTTTATCAGGCGGTGTGAATGCCCTTAGGTCTCTTAGAATTCTCTTAGAGCTTAAAATGGTGTCCATGGCTTGTGTGCATGCTTGTGGGGCACATTGCACCCAATGTAATACTGGTGAAAATGTTGGTGTGAAGACGGTAAACAGCTGCCAGATGTATAAACATCAGACAGATCATGACATCAATCAGTATACAATGTTTATTTCATGCCAGCAGTATCATTTTGGAGTTTAATGTTCCAGTTATGTACCTCCCCCTGCTTAACCTCACACAAAATATTCAGCAGCACAAAGGTTTCCCCTGACCCTCACAACCCCTGCCCCCTCCACCAGCCATATTTAAAGAGATCATCAACTACTTACACGTTTTCTGATTTCTTCTGGCTACTGCTTTAATTTTATGCATCTGATGCTTTCTATAGTTGTTAAAGTTGCAAAGGTTTACATAGGGTGGTGTGGCAAGTGAAGAATTTTATACTAACTTCAGGGTTTATGTGCAATCTAGTTACTCCCAAAGAAGGATGGACTAGTAGGCATTCCCTTGGAACAGGACATGATTAGGAGAATGAACAGCATATACTCATTGGAACTTAGAAGAATGAGAGGTGATCTTACTGAAGCATTTAAGTTTTTGAGGGTACTTGACAGGATACGTACTGAGACGATGTTTTGAACATATTTAGAATCTAGAATTAGGGGAGCACAGTTTAAAAATAAGGAGTCTCCCATGTAAGGTGAGGAGGAATTTCTCCTACCAGAGTGTCATTAGTCTTTGGAATTTTCTTCCACAGAGACCAATTGAGGATGTGTCACTGAATATATTAAAGATTGAGCTAGATAAATTTTTGATCAATAAGCGAGTTAAGGGTTATGGGGGTAGACAGGAAAGTGGAGTTAAGGCTAAAATCCAATCTTGCCAAACTCTCTTGTGCCTTAACTGGACTACAACTTCAATGCCTTCCTGTCTCTTGCTGTCCCTTCTCATTTTGGCTGCGCATCTCCCCTGCTGAACCTTCTCTCAACATCCCACCCCTTGCCAAGGTAGTTTAAACTCTCTCCAACTGTTATTTATGTGTGAAGTTAGAGGATGGATGTAAGGTTCTAAATGAATAATTTGTGTTGGTGTTTACCAGTGAGAGGGACAATGTGGGTACAGAAATCAGAGAGATGGACTGTGATACAATAAAATACATTAACATAGACAGAGAGCAGGTTCTGTGTGGTATGGCAGTCTTAAAAGTAGATAGATCTCCGGGGATGGCTGGCAATAATTTTCAATTCCTCTCTGGCCACAGGAGAGGTGCTGGAGGACAACCATCATGGTACCATTATTCAAGAAGGGAGGAAGGGATAACCAGGAAACTGCAGGCCAGTCAGTCTAACCTCAGTGGTAGGGAAACTGTTGGAAGCAGTTCTGAGAGACAAAATTAAAATGCAGTTGGAGAGGCAGGGATTAATCAAGAACAGTGTTAAGGAGATATCATGTCTGACCAACATGGCTGAATTTTTCATGAGGTGACCAGGTGTGTAAATGAGGGCAATGCATTTGACATAGTCTACTTGAGCCTCTGTAAGACTTTTGAGAAAGTCCAACATAGGAGACTGATAGCAAAGGTAAGGACTCATGAGCTCCAAGGAAATTTGGCAAATTGGATCCTGAATTGGCTGAGAAAGCAGAGGGTGATGGTCGAGGAGTGTTTTTCTGACTAGAAGCCTGTGTCCAGTAGGGTCCCACAGGGATCAGTGTTGGGCCCTTGCTGTTTGTGGTTTATATAAACGATTTAGACTTGAATGTAGGAGAGTTGATCAGTAAGTTCATGGATGATCCAAAAATTGCTGGAATAGCAAATAGTGTGGAGGATATAAACAGGCTGGTCAGATGTGTTGATCAGTGGCAAATGGAATTCAATCCGGATAAGTGTGAGGTGATGCACTTGGGCAGGACAAACAAGGCAAGGGAATATTTGATGAATGGCAGGACCCTGGGAAGCACCGAGCATCAGAGGAATCCTGGTGTGCATGTACACCGGTTCCTTAAAGTAGCAGGACAGGTGGGTAGAGTGGTTAAGAAGGCATATGGCATACTTGCTTTTATTACCGAGTCATAGACCGGAATTTTATCACCGTTCAGGCCAGCGGGATTTTCCCATCCTCCTGCAGTGAATGGAGATTTGGCTGGCTGCCAATTTCTCCGACGTCGCTGCAGTGGGAGTGTGGCAGGTGAATGGCAGGTAAGGTCACGCCCACAGAGTTTAAGAGCAGGGAGATTATGCTGGAACTGTATAAAACATTGGTTAGGCCACAGCTAGAATATTGTGTGCAATTTTGGAATCCACATTATATGAAGGATGTTATAGCACTGGAAAGGGTGCAGAGGAGATTTACTAGGATGTTGCCTGGGCTGGAGAGTTTTAGTTATGGAGAGAGATTGGATAGACTGGGGTTGTTTTCTGTGGAGCAGAGGAAACTGAGGAGGAATATGATTGAGATGTATAAAATTGTTAGAGCATTGATAGAGTGGACAGGAAGAAACATTTCCCCTTGGTGTAGGGATCAATGACCAGGCACCATAGATTTAAGGTAAAAGGCAGGAAGTTTAGAGGGTATGTGAGGAAAACATTTTTTCACCCAGAGGTTGGTGGGAGTCTGGAACTCACTGTCTTTAAGAGTGCTACAGGCAGAGACCCTCATAACATTTTAAAAGTATTTAGGTGTATACTTGTGATGCAAAGGCATACAAGACTATGGGTCAAGTGCTGGAAAATGGGATTAGAATAGTTAGGAGGCTAACAGAAAAATAGCATGGAATTGGGCGGCACGGTAGCACAGTGGTTAGCACAGCTGCTGCACAGCTCCAGCGACCTGGGTTCGATTCCCGGCTTGGGTCACTGTCTGTGTGGAGTTTGCACATTCTCCTCGTGTCTGCGTGGGTTTCCTCCGGGTGCTCCGGTTTCCTCCCACAATCCAAAGATGTGCGGGTTAGGTTGATTGGCCACGTTAAAATTGCCCCTTAGTGTCCTGGGATGCGTAGATTAGAGGGATTAGCGGGTAGAATATGTCGGGATATGGGGGTAGGGCCTGGGTGGGATTGTGGTCGGTGCAGACTCGATGGGCAGAATGGCCTCTTTCTGTACTGTAGGGTTTCTCTGATTTCTCTGATTCTCTGATTTCTCTGAATTCAAAATAGACCTAACTGTACATCAAGGAAGTTGGTTTTACATGTTGCAATCTCCCCAATGATGGTATTTTTTCCATCCATTTAATCTCCTCAGGAAATGTTATCCATAAATAGTCTACAATACCCAAATGTTAAGCAAGACATTAGAATAATCATGCATCTAGTTAGTTCCATTTCTTCCCATAATACAATAATATGAAATTCCATGAGGACTCTCTGAATCTCCTGTCATAACTTTACTGGGAGATTGGCAAAACCCAAGGTAAATAGCAGAGGACAGAAAAATGCTTGAAGAATTTTAAGGCCCATTTATTTAGACCATCAAATATAGCATAAGCAACTTAGGTTTCCCTGGTTACTTCATAAGCTCTTTCTATTGAAGGGTACATCAGTAACTACCCATCCTCAGTTTAAAATTGATTAAATGTAGAGTTTGTCACTGATACATACGGGAATATGCAGTTCAACAGTCCTGACATAACACTCTCAAGGCATTACATTTTCCACGTGTTTCCTTACCTTGGAAGGTTAGGATTCCACAATCGAATAGTTCTGTCTAAACCCCCTGTGACAACCAGATTCTTTTGTTTACAGAAGTCAAAGGTTTTCGCTCCTTTTGTGATTACAAAAACTGTTTCATCACAACTTAACCTCCTCTGCAGAGCGATTGCTCCTGGCTGAGACTGTCTATTCCTATTATGAACTGCATCTTGAATTTCTTTCATCTTCTGCTGAAAGGTCTTTGTGCCTGTGACACAACCTGTAATGTATATTTGGAAGAACGTCAAGAAGGCATCTAAAAAACATAGATTTACATTTTTGTAACTCCTGTACAATATGTTTGGTTTGTTTTTTAATCCTTGGGGTACGGGCGAGGTTGCAGGGATGCATTCATTGCCCATTCATGAGAAAGTCATGGACTCTATCCTCGAATCACCGCAGTTCTTACAGTGAAACATGAAAGATCCATCACAAATGTTTTTTGTACAGTTCTTGAAGCTTTAATAACTTTAGATGTACACACGATAGAAGCAAACTGCAAGAGGCATGTGAAACCACAATTCATAACGTTTTAACACAATGTAGTTCAAATTTTTAGGTTACAACATAACCACATACATTGTTCAATCCACTTTTCCAATAGTTCACCTAAAGTTTAAAGTTTATTTATTAGTGTAGGCTTATATTAGCACTGTAATGAAGTTACTGTGAAAATCCTCTGGTTGCCACACTCCGGCGCCTGTTCAGGTACACTGAGGGAGAATTTAGCATGGCTAATACACCTAACGAACACATCTTTTGGAATGTGGGGGGGAGATGACGCACTAGGAGGAAACCCACGCAGACACGGAGAGAACGTGCAGACTCCACATAGACAATGACCCAAGCTGGGAATCGAACTTGGGTCCCTGGCACTGTGAGGCAGCAGTGCTAACCACTGTGCCACCATGCTGCTACAGTTACTGTTTTCATTTCCAGCATCATTAAGTCAGCATTAATAACGTTAGCATTTAGAAACTTTACAAATTATGCTTTCAAACATTACTTACAGTTTGCTTCTATCTTGTGTACATTCAAAATTATTAACATTAACCTCGTAAGGTTTCATGAGGACTTTATAAAAAGTGGCAGGGTTACTGATCAAGCTTTGTTTGAAGATCATGGCTGATGGATGGGCTTTCTCTTGTTTAAGATGGTCAACATCTGACAATTGAGTGGTACAAATGGTACCTACCATTTGTTAGCCCAAGCCTGGATGTTATTTAGGTGATAGCGTGGTTTGCTTCATTATTTGAGAAGTTGTATACAAAGCAGAACATAGCAGAAGAATTAGCACACAGCCCCACTCCTGATTTTATGATGCACTCAGGATCATTGATGACGCAGTTGAAAATGATTGGGTTGAGATGCTGCCCTAAGAATCTCCTGCCTCTGATATGCTACCATGAAAGAAGTAATAATAATTGTTAGAACAAAATTTATGTGTGTGTCTTACCTATGACTAGTGCAGTGGTTTCCTCGTTGCAGCTTGATATAATCTTATTGATAGAGCGAATGTATTTCAGCTGTAAGAAAAAAGCAACTAAATCTAATTTTCAAATTAATTAAAATTTCTTGACAGAAATGAGCCACAAATCACTCTGTAACACTTTACCTCTGTCACCCAATCATTATGAACCTTCCAACGTATGTAGGTAATTTGCTCACTATTTGCAAGTTTTTCAATAGTAATGCTTGGAATTCCATCCACTGTCGGACCCTTTGTCCAGTTCCTGCAGATTAAAACACTTCCAGGAATGAATATGAATGACTTTATGAAGCGGCAACAATAATAATTTTTTCAGAAATATATGTATGAGCTGGATTAATGTATTTTCACTTATGCATTCACTGCTCAGAAGCAAAACAATGCTAGAGCAATTTGACTGGTTAAATTTGACTCATTTTTAATATTGTTGTATCTTCTTCTGACTACATAATTTATTGGGACCAAAACACTTTGTAAAACCATTGCTTTGATAGGTTGAGTTCCTGTTTTTTTGATTTTGATTTGATTTATTATTGTCACATGTATTAACATACAGTGAAAAGTATTGTTTCTTGTGCACTATACAAACAAAGCATACCGTTCATAGACAAGGAAACGAGAGAGTGCAGAATGTAGTGTTACAGTCATAGCTAGTGAGTAGAGAAATATCAACTTAATGCAAGGTAAGTCCATTCAAAAGTTTGACAGCAGCAGGGAAGAAGCTGTTTTTGAGTCGTTGCCAAGTATGCTACCCATGGTAGACAGGAAATCCAACATAGGAAGTTTATGCCTGAAGAATTATGGAAAAAGGTGCATACAGAAATATAGATTATTTAATATTAGCAAATCACTCATAGCACTGAGCATGGTAAATGAGAGGGAGCGTTATTTTGTAATGGTGGGAGCATTATAGCATATAAAATACAATTAGCTGAAAATTCTCTGGGGTACTTCAGTGAGAGACTGATAGCACTCAAAGAAAGAGCACAGATGACTTTTCACACCATTTCTCAGTAGATTCTACTGGTATCCTGTGAAAGTTACAACAAAATAATCGGACAACCCCTTACAATTTCAGAGACTATTGCCGCAATTTTACTCCCACGTTCACCGTGTGCGCAAATGACAATGTGGGTGCAAAATCTCACGAGACTTAGAAAGCAAGAATCTGACCAGCAATATCTTGTTTTCCGATTCTCCACATCCCTCACCGGTGACATAATGAGGTTCCTGCCCAGGAAGGTCGGGAACCTCATTTCAATAAATCTTAATGTAATTTGTGGGCTTCTCCGCCATCTCATCCACTTGTAATTAGAATTCCCCCCTTGCTGACACATCAGCAAGGTTTACAACTGCTTTTCAAAAATGGGAACCAGGTGCTGCCGGGGGGGGGGGGGGGGGGGGGGAGGGGACACTGCCCCTGGGGAACATTGCCTGGTGGCCCCTCTGGGGATCTCCATAGCGGGGGATGGTTGCCCTTATGCGTGTGGCAGCACATTATCTGTGGGGGAAGGTGTATTTTTTAATTAGGCCCTATCCTCCTAACGTGATGGTGTGAGTCATGCTGGGATTTTTTTTGGAACAGATTTCTGCAAAATGTGGCAAGGAAAGCTGGCTGTGCAGCCTGCAACTTGCACGTTGGTTTTCTCACCTTAGTCAGCACTCAGCAAATAATGGAAAACTCTGCCAATTGAATCATTTGGTTGCTAATGTGTGTGTTCATTGTAGGCTCAATCTTCAGGAATGATTGATCAGCAACTCGATACAGTTAACCGGTACCATGAAAATGAGACCTGAGGCCCAAATTCCAGGACAGCTTGGGCTTCATTATTCAGGCGCAAGAATTGTACCATCCACTCCAAATTTTTTAAGTCTGTAATTCTGAAGTGGCAGAAACTGGCTATATAATAGAAAATAGCATCTCATTACATTACACAATATAAGCATAAATACTGAGTCCACAGGCAGCGTCCAGTTATGTTGTTTCTGAAACAGAATTATTTCCCCTACCTCAGGCTTTCCCCCACCATCGACATGAGGAAGATATGGACACATCCCTGCGAAAAATAGGGAATTACTTTCATTTACTGAAACATGCTAGCCTCTTCTTCCATTCTAACTTACTTAATCATCAAACATGAGCAGTTATTTTACAATAACTTACATAAAAGCTCCAATGGTCAACACAAAGAATTAATTTTCTTGGACAAGGTTTGGCTCAGAATCAGAAATTACAGGGTGCACTGAGCTGTTTTTAGGTTACCAAGTGTTAAAGAACCTTCAACCTTATCTTCAAACACAGTGAAAATTGCACAGCTTCAAGTTAAACATGGGCAAGGAAACCTGTTGATTACCACTTACTGCCTTTTCTTAGCTGATGAATATATACTCCTTCATGTTGAACCCCATTTAGAGTCATAGAGGTTTACAGCATGGAAACAGGCCCTTCAGCCCAACTTGTCCATGCCGCCCTTTTTTTTAAACCCCTAAGCTAATCCCAATTGCCCACATTTGGCCCATATCTCTCTATACCCATCTTATCCATGTAACTATCTAAATGCTTTTTAAAAGACAAAATTGTTTCTACTACTACCTCTGGCAGCTTGTTCCAGACACTCACCATCCTCTGTGGGAAAAATTTGGCCCTCTGGACACTATTTATCTCTCCCCTCTCACCTTAAACCTATGCCCTCTAGTTTTAGACTCCCCTACCTTTGGGAAAAGATATTGACTATTTACCTTATCTATGCCCCTCATTATTTTATAGACCTCTATAAGGTCACCCCTCAGCCTCCTACGCTCCAGAGAAAAAAGTCCCAGTTATATCCAGCCTCTCCTTATAATTCAAACCATCAAGTCCCAGTAGCATCCTAGTAAATCTTTTCTGCACTCTTTCTAGTTTATAATATCCTTTCTATAATAGGGTGACCAGAACTGCACACAGTATTCCAAGTGTGGCCTTACCAATGTCTTGTACAACTTCAACAAGACGTCCCAACTCCTATATTCAATGTTCTGACCAATGACTTGGAGGAAATACTGAAGATAGCAAGACACAGATATACTCTGAATGGGGGACTTCAATGTCTATTACCAAGATTGGCTTGGTCATAACAATACTGACGGAGCTCTGAATTCTGAATCATATTGCTGTCAGGCTGAGCTTGCAACAGAGTGAGAGAATCAACATAAGGGAATAGCCGACTTGACCTTGTGTTCACAAATTCACCTGTCGCAGATGCATCTGCCCATTGCAGTATGGGTAAGATGGATCACTACACAGTCCTTGTGAAAATGAATTTTCATCTTCACATGAGGCATACCATATCTGTTGTGTCATGCAGCATTATCACTGTGTTAAATTCGATAGATTAGGAACAGGCATAATAATAGGTCAAAATTGGGTTTTGTGAGGTGCTGAGAGCTATTAGCAGGATTAAAACTATATTCCAGCACAATCTGTAACTTCAGAGCCCAGCAAATCCTTCATTGCTCCATCATCATCAAGTTAGCTAGCAATCTCCTAGCTGTATTGTTGAAGGTCAGTGTACCCCTCTTTTTCCGAACCCTGTAACAAGGTAAGTTAAAAAAAGCTTAAGCTTATCTTTCTGAATGCAGCCTTCAGCAGTCCCTTTAAGGACTGCCAGCTTGGCTGCTAAAGACCTGAAAATATTAACTACAACATGCAAGATACATGTTGTAGTCAGGTACTAACAAATTTTGTAAAGAGGCTCTAAAGTTGATGTTGGGAACTAATGCCTATACAGAAGCCTTAATCAATATGGTGGGCGCCACACTTGCAGCATGAGACATTTGTATGCACTCTGCTTGACCTACTGGCAGTTAGGCACTCATTTTACACCTGCAAATCAGGCATGCCTCCAACAAATTGCAGGACCATTTTGTTATGCTGAGGTTTTGCAAATGCTTCCATGAGAATTAGCTTTCTAATGATATAACAGACAATAATTGAATAATTGTTTCCACCTAGTTCTTCTGCTGTCAACCAGCAACACCGCACCCCCTGCCAAACACACACATACAAAAATTGAAAGTAAAAAGAAAATTAAAATCATATCAAAAGTTCATTTTTTTAACAGCTCCTGCCCACTGGATCTTTCCTGATGTCTCAGTATCCTGAGCTAGGAAACTGGGCTAAAATCAAACAAGGATTCCTGTTGCTAACATCACTACATTTCAATGCTGGGCATTACTATCAAATGACCTGGTGACATCCTTACAATCAAACTGTCCATCAAGGCTTAAATTAACAACAGCCATAAGGGAGAGGAAGTGGAATCCTGCTTGGACCATATATCTGCACATCATCATGAGCTAGTAATAATGAAGGAACATCAATATTTCCAAGTCAGGATGGTGGCTGAATTGAAAGGTGGCATGTGGTAGTCTCCCCATGCACCAGCTTCTTGTTCATCTAGCCAGTAGAGTTTGTAGGTTTGGAAAGTGATGTTGAAGGAGCCCTGGCAAGTTGCTGCTGTGTATTTTGTAGATCATACACACACTGCTGCTGCTGTGCACCCATAGTGGAGGGAGTAAATGTGGATGGAGGAGTATCAGTCAAGTCAGGAGGTGAAACAAAAACTGAAAATGCTGGAAAATTCAGCAGGTCTGACAACATCTGTGGAGAAAGAATAGAGCCAACGTTTCGAGTCTAGGTGATCTTTCGTCAGGATGTGTGTTACTCACTGTTGAATATCCAGCCTCTGACCTGCTCTTTTGGCTTAGGTATTTATGTTTGATTTGATTTATTATTGTCACATGTATTAACATACAGTGAAAAGTATTGTTTCTTGCGTACTATACAGACAAAGCATACCATTCATAGAGAAGGAAACGAGAGAGTGTAGAATGTAGTGTTACAGTCATAGCTAGGGTGTAGAGAACGATTAACTTAATGCAAGGTAGGTCCATTCAAAAGTCTGACAGCAGCAGGGAAGAAGCTGTTCTTGAGTCGGTTGGTACGTGACCTCAGGCTTTTGTATATTTTTCGCAAAGGAAGAAGGTCGAAGAGAAAATGTCCGGGTTGCGTGGAGTCCTTAATTATGCTGGCTGCTTTGCCGAGGCAAAGTGTAGATAGTGGGAACTGTAGACAGAGTCAATGGATGGGAGGCTGGTTTGCGTGATGGATTGGGCTACATTCACAATCTTTTGTAGTTCCTTGCGGTCTTAGGCAGAGCAGGAGCCATACCAAGCTGTGATACAACCAGAAAGAATGCTTTCTATGGTGCATCTGTAAAAGTTGGAGAGAGTCGTAGTTGACATGCCAAATTTCCTTAGTCTTCTGAGAAAGTAGAGGCGCTGGTGGGCTCTCTTAACTATAGTGTCGGCATGGGGGGACCAGGACAGGTTGTTGGTGATCTGGACACCTAAAAACCTGAAGCTCTCGAGCCTTTCTACTTTGTCCCCATTGACCTGGCTAAGGAATGGAGAGGTAATGTCTGAGACTATCCTTGAGGGTCCGACCGAACTACAATGGGACCCATCAGATCCAGAAAGAGATTGAAATAAATGCTGGGGATGAGAATCAATACTCTTGTCATGTTCTCCTTTACACTTCCTGAAGTCGATGACAATCTCCTTCATTTTGTTAACATTGAGGGAGAGGTTATTGTTGCCGTAACAGTTCACCAGATTCTCTATCTCATTCCTGTACTCTGTCTCGTCATTACTTGAGATCTGACCCACTACAGTGGTATCGTCAGCAAACTTGAAAATCCAATTGGAGGGGAATTTGGCCGCACAGTCATAGGTGTATGAGGAGTATAGTAGGGGGCTGAGAACACAGCCTTGTGGGGCACCAGTGTTGAAGATGATCATGGAGGAGATGTTGTGGTCTATGAGTTAGGAAGTTCAGGATCCAGTCGCAGAGGGAGGTGCCGAGGCCCAGGCCATGGAGTTTGGAGATGTGTTTTGTGGGAATAATAGTGTTGAAGGCTGAGCTGTAGTCAATAAATAGGAGTCTGACATAGGTGTGCTTGTTAACTAGGTGTTCCAGCGTTGAGTGCAGGGCCAGGGAAATGGTGTTTGCTGTGGACCTGTTGTGGTGGTAGGCAAACTGTAGTGGATCCAGGTAATCCGGGAAGCTGGAATTGATTCGTGCCATGACTAACCTTTCGAAGCACTTCATAATGATGGATGTCAGAGCCACCTGTCGATAGTCATTAAGGCACGCTGCTTGATTTTTCTTAGGCACCGGGATAATGGTCGTCTTCTTGAAGCAGATAAAGACCTCAGATTGTTGTAAAGAGAAGTTGAAGATGTCTGCGAATACCCCCGCCAGCTGTCCGCACAGGATCTGAGTGCACGTTTGGGTACCCCATCCAGGCCAGTTGCTTTCTGTGGGTTGACCTTCAAGAAAGCTGCTCTGACAGCTGCAATGGTGACCCCAGATACAGATTCATCCAGGGTGGAGGGCATGCTCTCGCTGACCTCTTGCTCAAAACGGGCGTAGAATGCATTGAGCTCATCAGGGAGGGTTGTGTTGGAGCTGGCGATTTTACATGCCTTCATCTTGTAGCCTGTTATGTCTTGCAGACCTTGCCATAGTTGGCGGGGGTTGGTGTGGCTAGCCTGGGACTCTAGCTTGGTCCGGTATTGTCTTTTGGCATCTTTGATGGATCTCCTTAGATCGTATCTGGCTTTCTTGTATACGATGTGGAGATGCCGGCACACATGAGGACGGTCTAAACCGGGATGTTGGATTTATGTCACATTATCAGTAACCCCCACAGCTTGCCTCCTGGACATGCAGAATTTCACAAGCTGTGCTGTCTGGAGACAATACACATCTCTTTAACCTGTGTTGAATGCTCCCTCCACCCACATTGTACATTTAAGACCTGGCTGGCTGTAGAGATTTGCATTCTAATCAGTATTCTGTAATTTGATTTCTGTGTCTGTGCCCTGTTTGAGAACAGAGACCACTCCATCTGACGAAGGAGCATTGCTCCGAAAGCTTATGGTATTTGCTACCAAATAAACCTGTTGGACTTTAACCTGGTGTTGTGAGACTTCTTACGGTCTTTCTTGTATACGCCAGTGTTGCCTGACTTGAAAGCCTGAGACCTGGACTTCAGCAAGCAGTGGATATCCCTGTTCACCCATGGTTTCCGGTTGGGGAACACTCGGATTTGCTTCTTTGGCACACAGTCTTCTACGCACTTACTAATGAAGTTAGTTACTGTAGTGGCGTACTCGTTCAGGCTGGTCACAGAGTTTTTAAATACTGACCAGTCCACTGACTCCAAGCAGCCCCGTAGGAGATCATCCGACTCCTCAGGCCAACATTGCACGACTCTCTTTGATGGATTCTCCCACTTCAGTTTTTGCTTGTAATCTGGGAGCAGGAGCGTAGCCTTGTGGTCTGATTTGCCAAAGTGTGGGCGGGTGATAGAGTGGTAGGCATGTTTGATATTTGTGTAGCAGTGGTCTAGGATGTTTGGGCCTTTGGTGGAACAGGAGACATATGATAGTACGCTCTTGAGCTTGGCCTGATTGAAGTCCCTGGCCACGATGAACAAGGCCTCGGGATGTTTCATCTCAAGGCTATTCGTAGTGGTGTATATTTCATCCAGCGCGATCTTCACGCTGGAGTTAATAGTGGGAAATGAGGATATGGCTGAGTCTTTAAATAAGTTTTTTGTGTCAGTCTTCATGGTGGAGGACACAAATAGTTTGCCAAATATTAACGATAGAGGGTTGGCAGCAGGAGAAATACTTAATACAATTAATGTTACCAGAGAGGCAGTGCTGGGTAGACTAATGGGACTGAAGGTGGACAAGTCCCCGGGTCCGGATGGAATGCATCCCAGGGTATTGAAAGAAATGTCAGAGGTAATAGTGGATGCGTTAGTGATTATTTATCAAAACTCGTTGCATTCTGGGGTAGTGCCGGTTGATTGGAAAACGGCTAATGTTACGCCGCTGTTTAAAAAAGGAAGGAGACAAAAGGCGGGTAACTATAGGCCGGTCAGCTTAACGTCTGTAGTAGGGAAAATGCTGGAATCCATTATTAAAGAGGAGATAGCAGGGCATCTGGATAGAAATGGTTCGATCAATCAGACGCAGCATGGATTCATGAGGGGAAAGTCGTGCTTGACGAACATGTTGGATTTTTATGAAGATGTGACTAGGGCGGTTGATGGAGGAGAACCGGTGGATGCGGTGTTTTTGGATTTCCAAAAGGCGTTTGATAAGGTGCCCCATAAAAGGCTGCTGAAGAAGATTAGGGCACACGGAGTTGGGGGTAGTGTGTTAAAGTGGATTGGGGACTGGCTATCCGACAGGAAGCAAAGAGTCGGAATAAATGGGTGTTTTTCCGGTTGGAGGAAGGTAACTAGTGGCGTGCCGCAGGGATCGGTACTCGGGCCGCAACTATTTACCATTTATATAGATGATCTGGAGGAGGGGACGGAGTGTAGGGTAACGAAGTTTGCAGACGACACAAAGATAAGTGGAAAAGTGAATCGTGTGGAGGACGGAGAAGATCTGCAGAGAGATTTGGACAGGCTGAGTGAGTGGGCGAGGATATGGCAAATGGAGTATAACGTTGATAAATGCGAGGTTATACACTTTGGAGGAAATAATAACAAATGGGATTACTTTCTCAATGGAAACAAATTAAAACATGCTACCGTGCAAAGGGACCTGGGGGTCCTTGTGCATGAGACGCAAAAGCCCAGTCTGCAGGTACAACAGGTGATCAAGAAGGCAAATGGGATGTTGGCCTATATCGCGAGGGGGATAGAATATAAAAGCAGGGATGTCTTGATGCACCTGTACAGGGCATTGGTGAGGCCGCAGCTGGAATACTGTGTGCAGTATTGGTCCCCTTATATGAGGAAGGATATATTGGCATTGGAGGGAGTGCAGAGAAGGTTCACCAGGTTGATACCGGAGATGAGGGGTTTGGATTATGAGGAGAGGCTGAGGAGATTGGGTTTGTACTCGTTGGAGTTTAGAAGGATGAGGGGGGATCTTATGGAGACTTATAAGATAATGCGGGGGCTGGATAGGGTGGAGGCGGAGAGATTCTTTCCACTTAGTAAGGAAGTTAAAACTAGAGGACACAGCCTCAAAATAAAGGGGGGTCGGTTTAAGACAGAGTTGAGGAGGAACTTCTTCTCCCAGAGGGTGGTGAATCTCTGGAATTCTCTGCCCACTGAGGTGGTGGAGGCTACCTCGCTGAATATGTTTAAAGCGCGGATGGATGGAATTCTGATCGGTAAGGGAATTAAGGGTTATGGGGATCAGGCGGGTAAGTGGTACTGATCCACGTCAGATCAGCCATGATCTTATTGAATGGCGGGGCAGGCTCGAGGGGCTAAATGGCCTACTCCTGCTCCTATTTCTTATGAGCTGGCATTTTCAGGAGAGGAGGAATAAGGGCAGGAAACTGGAGAAGTAAAAACATATGCTTTCAAAAATATTAATTATGAAACATCTTGCAGAAAGATTTGTTTTACTTACATGGTTGAATAAAACTAAACTATACACATGCATAAAACCACTGGGGCCAAAAGTGTTTTGCTCCATTAGTTTCCTCGGATCCAGGTTGAGAGGTCTTTAATGGCGATGATAATTCTGGCAGGCCCAAGGAACAAGCCCCCCATTCCAAATCCCATTGCTTTTCAATTTGTGGTGGAGCATGGTGCATCCATCCATATTGGATAATGATCCCATTATGAAGAGGAAGTGTAGTCAAGAGGAGGAAACTTCTACACAGAATCTTCGTGGCTCTGCCTCCCTATTGACCTCAATGCAAAATTGAGATTGGTGTGCAGGACAGTTCAGCATTGGAAATGGGGCTGAACAGAATTTCCAGGCTGGGATCATAGCCTGAAAAATACTGCAATTCAAGGCTGTTGTGTCTGAATAGGCCTTGGTGTCAAGGAAAGATCCATCAGCCTAATTTCCTGGAATCAGGTGGGGCTCACCAATGGTCATCACAAATAACAAGGTTCAAATCTTCACATGCAAAATTTGGAAGATCAAAATGTTAAAGACATACCTGATCATCACCATAAAGGATCACACACTCATCATCTCCTGTGGAACTAAAAAAAACAAGATGCATAAAAAGACATTGGCATCCATCAGTGAATCACAGAGCATTGTTACATTTAACTTGTTGAAAGTTAATTCTTGGCATCTTATGTGGCTGTGGTAAACTATCTCTCCTTATCCTTCTTGACATGTCTGCAGCCTTCAACTCTTCCAACATCTATCTGAACGGGACTGCCCTCACCTGGTTCCATTCTCATCTATCCAGTTGCAGCCACAGAAACATCTGAAATGATTTATTTTCCCCCTCCTACATGGTTACCTCTGGAGACCTCAAGGATCTGCTCTTGACATTATCCAAAAACACGCAAGTTCACATGCTGATGACACGTGCCTCCAAACTACTCCCATTCCTCTCAACCCCTTCATGCTGCTCGTCAGATATCCTGCCCTAAATGAGCAGAAAATTCCTCCAACTAAATATTGGGAAAACCAAAACCCTTGTCTTTGGTTCTTGTCACAAACTTGGTTCACTTAAACCGATAGCTACCGAATAACTACATCCCTCTTCATGATCACTGTCTGAGGCTTAGTTAGACTATTCACAAATATATTGGACTTTTATTCATTGATGAGCTGAGCGGGCAGCGCAAGAGCCAAATTTCCGATGAGGTCAGCCTCTCGCCAGAAATGAGTGAGAGGCTTAATAAATTGTTTAAATATATTATAATGTTAATTTACATGGTATTAGCGAGCCCAGCGCTCGATTCTTTGCCTTTATGGCCTTGCCAGGAGAGGTTTTCTCCGGCGAGGAAAACACCTGCTCCCCATGAACAACCAATAACTGGTAGAACCGGACGCCATTGAGGCCCCCCGGAGAGGCCGAGAGCAAGGGGGTGCCCCTTTGGCAGTGCTAGCTTGGCATGCCAGCCTGGCACCTCAGTAATGCCCACTGGGCACCTTGGCACTGCCCACTGGGGTGCCAGGGTGAGGGCCTATAAGGGCTTATGGGGTGGACCTATGGGAGGGGGGCTTATGGGACGGGGCCTATGGGGGCAGAAGGGGTGGCCAATTGGGGAGGGAAGGAGGTCCACTGGCACTCCGCAGGCGATCGGTATGGGGGAGGAAGGGGGGCCTGCTGCCACTCTGCATTGAGATCATTGCGGGGGGGGCGCAATGGGTCTGGGCAGTGGGGCTGCATTTCATGTGCTGTGGGACTTGTGAACGGCCGTGGGCCTCCACAATTGCGTGTGAGGGTGCTGTGTTCAGGCTGCCTGCAACAGCAGAGGCCTGACAGCTCTGTCTGTCAGACCTCTGCTCTTGCTATTGCGCAAGTGCAGAATCAGAGGTCTGCACATGCGCAATAGCTCCCTCTGCAGGCTAGCTGGTGAATTAAACCCTGTCCACTGCCAGTAGCAGCTAGAAATGGTCTAGCAGCTTTTTCCATGCACTATGTGCAAATGACTAGGAGTGAAACCTACCCAAAAAATGGATCTGCTGCTCTCCCATTTTCTCGCTAGCTGGGCACTTAGAATCATTCTTGTAAAATTCTGCCCTTCATTTTTGACCAAAATGGGCTTCCAATTACCAAGACAGCCTACTTCCACATCTGTAATATCACCTGTCCCATCTGTCGCTGCCTCATCTCAGCAGCTGTTGAAATCCTGATCTGTGCCTTTGTTACTTCTAGACTTGACTATTCCAGTGCTCTCCTGGTTGGTTTCCCAATTTCAGTCATCCATTAACATGAACTTATAAAAACTCTGTTGCTTCTATTCTAACATACATTATGTCCCATCGTTTCTTTTGCTGCTGACCAACAATGGTTCCCAAAGCACATCCTCATTTTAAGATCATTCGATGGTTTCACTCCTCCCCACTTGCCACTCCTCCAGCTCGACAATCCTCCAAGATCTCTGTGCTCCACCAATTCTGGCCTTATGTGTTACCCTAATTTTAGTTCCTGCACCACTGGTGGCCATGCTTTTAGGTGTCTGGAATTCTAGTTCTGGAAGTTCCTTCCTAGAGCTCTCAGCCTGTCTACCTCTCCTCTAAGATGTTGGTATCACCTACCCCAAAGCTAAGATTTTAGTCGCCTGTCCTAATACCTCATGTGGCTTGGTCTCAAAATTCTCTTTTGATAATACTCTTGTGAAGCTGCCTAGGATGCTTCATTATATTCAGGGTGCACAAAAATGTAGTTTGTTGTCGATGTGGGCATCACTGGCAAAGCATAACTGTAGTTGTGTGGTGGTCTTCTTCAATTCTTAAAATAGCGGGGAATTTATAATATTTGTGTTCTGCTTTCATGGTAATTCTCAGGACTTGGTTGAGTAGAGTACCAATGTAAACCGTAAGAATTTGCTACTCTTCTGACATTATTCATTTGGAAATCTGAATACTACTCATACCATTCAAACATTTAACAGGAGTTGCACTTTGCCTGTAAAGAATGAAATTCACTCAGCTCGTCCTTACCTACAGTTGCATAAGTAGCAAAAAATAATATTACCTGTAGTCTAGTCGAAGTGGCACAGAATCAAGGCCAATTATTTGACAATAGGGTTCAAAGTTGGAGAGTTCATACATACGGATCTCTCGATCACTAGGGACAAAATGTGATAATGATTTATCAATGTTTATGCAGTGCTAACATAACCCGATTTGAATTTTTTTTTACCATATTTCCTGAAATCACAGCACTGAAGACATTAGGGCTACTAATTAATATATAGTGCAAAGAAAAAAATGAAAGAAATTGATATTGTTTCATCTAGATTAGCATTAATCTGACACTCTTTATTCTTATCTATTTTCACTTTCCAAATACATATTTTATTGGTACTGTAGTTCTTACATTCTTCACGTTACTTCATGTTAAGCCAGTGGGCAGAAATTTTCCATTTCACCTGCCACAGCTTTCATGGCAAATAGGAGTGGAGAATCCAAATTTAAGTGAAGTTTATTTATTAGTCACAAGTAGGCTTACATTAACACTGCACTGAGGTTACTATGAAAATCCCCTAGTTGCCACACGCTAGCGCCTGTTCGGATACACTGAGGGAGAATTTAGCATGGCCAATGCACCGAACCAGTACGTCTTTCGGACTGTGGAGGAAACCGGAGCACCCGGAGGAAACCCACGCAGAATAAAGTCGGCGGAAAAATAGTTTATAATTCTGCTGATGGCAGGTTAATGGTGGGTTTATTATCCTGTTGCCTCGTTTCGTGAATGCCACTTGCAATCATTACCATCTCATGAATGCTCATTAAAACAGTTGCACGCCAGAACCTGATAATGCCTTCCAATCTACCATCATGCCGGCGTGAAATTACGTGGCCTGAAACACTTATGGCATGCATATGTCAGACTTCAGTTCATTCATGACTTTGAGATGAGTGCAACATACATAGCCTACCTGTCACAGAGATGCACCACTCTTGTTGCAATGAACATTACGCTGCTGGGGCTGTATGATTGGTCTCCTTCTGGTCTTTGCCTACATTTTCCAGAAGTACACCACCGTGCTGCAATAGCCATGCAGGCCTCAACATTCATACACTGACCAGCATTGTGCCCAGGGTTGGAGAGTGTAGGGGACTTCTGCTCCTGCTGGCTGACACGATTGTCCACAAGGACACCACTCCACGGTGTACTCAGGCAGAACTCCACTTTCAGAAACTAGCAGAGGTGGGGGTGTGTGGGGAGAGTGTGCATTCCAGGGAGCGAGGTATTATGCTGCTCACAGCTTCACATGCTCCCTTATAGGGCTTCTGAAGATGTGCTTCAGACATTTGGACCGCTCAGGTGACTCACTACAATACACTCCTGTTTGACTAATCATCACCCTTCACAGTCTGGCAATGTAAAGAGGTTATCCCTTGTCAGAAGGTGGAATGGAGGAGGATGAAAGCCGGAGGCCCATCAACCTCAAGAGGCTGCTGAGGGTCAGTATGAACATAGTGACAATGCCATGGAGGAATCACGATGTGGGAGATGTGCCCATGACATTTTAATTACCTCTTCACTGGCAGGCATTTCATGCTTCATGCCGAGTGAGGCTTGAGATCCAAAATCTGGATAACCGTGGGCTTTACCATTCAGGTGCACCCTTAAATAGTTGTGACCAAATGTCCAGACCCAATTTGTTTTTAGCACAAGCTTGTTCTAAATGAGTATATCGTCAGTCTGTGGATATATCACAAGGTCAATATTCCTATTTTAGTCCAATATTTTTGAGCAATCTTTTAATAAAACTTCTTCCTAGCACACAAGCTAACCAGTAATTAATTTATACATAACAATCAGCAATGAATGTATACATATAAAGCGTACATTTACATTAGTCAGGCTCTTCTCCTGACAGAAATCTTCACACAATGGAATTATCAGTTAAAGAAAGGGCTATTACAATACATAATCAATTATGTTACTCCAATCCACTGAGGATGTGTGCTGGTAGCAGCGGCAAATAAATGATCTCTATTGAATATGTTCACCATGCGTATTTTCAATGATTTAACCCAAAGGTTTCAGTTATGGCAACAAATTGACAGCACTACTCAGGGAGTTCTCAAAATGATCATTATTCTAGTGTTGCCATGTTACCCTATAACTGTTCTTTTTTTATTTCTGGCTGGGGTAAAGAGCGGCTATATGCCAACTAACGGGGGGGTATATTATCCTGTTTCCCACCTCATTTTCATCCTTACAGAGACATCTAAGGGGCTTAGCACCTGGCTAAACCTAATGGAACTCCTGATGGACAGCTCAGAGGTACAAACAACAATCCATTGAAGACATTTCTTATTTATTTTTCCTCCTCTATATTGAGGAGCAAATAGGAAACCACTCCCTTGCTCCATTAATAAGTGAACAAGACCAAAGATTAGTGGTGTAGGTAAGTTGGAAGAGGATCACGAGAGATGTCATAGGAACACAAAGATAATTCTGACATGTCATTTATATTATATATAATTGTTTCAGATGTTTATACCATGTTCCAATCACGAATTTGTTGTACTGATTAATTAGGATGAAATCAGCAATCCATTTGAACTTTCTGTTTTCTTCCTGTACCTGAAATACCATAATAGTTTTGTCATTAGTAAATCTGCATGTTTCTCACAATATTTATTTATTACATTAGATGTATTATTTGGGCTGTTTATTAATTCATTGGATTCATTGTCTCATCAGATAAGACATGAGAAACACAGGGAAAAAAGCTATAATAATCTCCTCCTCTCCCCATTATCTCTCTGGCTGTGTTTAATTTTCCCTGACACCATCTCTATTCAATTTATTTAATTTCTTCAGGGAGATTTGCCTGGTCTCTAAATAAATTGACCAAAGTTCAAGCTCATAACTCAAAAATGATCTAGCATATTTAAACTAATGTCTCAGTTCAAGGTGGGTTTGTGATTCTGCAGCTAGGCAATAGATAGAACTGCTTTGTGAAGATAAGTTTTTCAATCTTAGCAGAATATTAAATGAAAATAATTTGCATGAAAATCATGTGCAGTATAGAAGAGTATTACTTCTGCCCCGGTAATATCTCCGGGTGACAGGTCAGCATGTATTATTGATATCTTTATGCATAGGTTTGTTCTGTCAAAAAGGGAACTCATGGTGCTTCTTGTTTGTTGTATATCCTGTGCAATTGTGAAACAAAATCATCACTAATGTGATTTTATCCAAAGAAAAGTTAAAACGTTTGTATAGTCTTAGCTAGTACAATATAACAAAACTATATTGCCTTTATCCACCTCTGACAAGCTCCTCCATCCCCTGCTCCCATGAAAAGAAATGTTTTTCTGTAATTACTCACAAAGAGAGGTCTGTTTTTCACAAGCACCAGGTCTGATGACCAGAAGGAAATCAGACCATCCTGTCCCATGAGCATGAAGTTATTGTCTGCAGTGGGGCAAATGCGGAGGATTGATTCTCTGTGAGGGATTTCTTTGACAATGGCTGGAAGATGGAAAATAACATCTTTGGATTGCTGGTTTGGCTCATTGTTCTTTGAAAATTCCAGTTTTGCGCCATTGTCGTAATCACCCTGTGCAGAACATACAAAAACTTAAAGAAAAACAATTCTTTACTGATTAATGAATGTAAGTATCCAATATTATTCAATCTCACCTATTGTTAACAGACTTGGAATGATAGACAATGCTCCGTATGATACTTGACCACCTATCCCTACAACCTCCATGTCTGTCCATCAAAATATTAGCCAATATTGGCAATATTTTACTGGCTCATGTCTCCTTTTTTGCATATATCAGGTCAAGTGAGATCATTTCCAGTGCTCACTACAACTCCTGTACTTCAGAAACCGTTATAGCATATCACCTGGTCTTTTCAATATTAAATATTATCAATTATTCATATTAAGCAATAATGGCATGTATGTATGGTACCTTTAACATAGTTAAAACATCCCATGAACATTTTCAGAGAAAAGTTGACATTGAGACACAGCAAGAAATAATATAGCAAATGACCAAAAGCTAGATCAAAATGGGAACTTTTAAGCAGGGACTTAAAAGAAGGTAGAGAGGTAGATACTTAGGGATTGAATTCCAAAGCTTTGAGCTTGAGGAACTGAAGGCCCAGCTGCCAATGGTGCAGCAATAAAAATAGAGAATGTGTAAGAAGCCAGAATTAACGCAGAGTAGAGATCTCAAGCTGGGGAACTGTAAATGTGAAAGAGTATACAGAGAAAGGGAGTAGAGTTATCTTCCCAATTATTTTGCCTCTTGTGCTTTTTGAACATGCTGCTCCTCCTGAAAACATGCTGTTTTCTCAAAGTATTTGACATCAACAGCAAAGTTACTATAGATTCATTTAGACCATTAGAAAAATCATGATCATAGAATCAATCCATTGGTGACTCTATTGGTCTCACTTGCCAAAACAAAATTGCCAATGATAACTATTCTCTTTCGTGTTGCTTATTCAATTATCTAATTTAAATTTCCTCCCTTATCCCATAAGTTTTGATTCTAACCACAACACTTGTTTAAGCAATCTTATCAAAAATTTCTGACATGGAACAACATAATCCCAACCACAGCATCTCACAGAATCTGCTGTCAATGAACCCTTCCTGCAAAAAAACTTGCATTTTACAGTAACTTTCATGACCAGTGGATGCCTCAAAGAACTTTACAGACAGTGAAGTAAAGCAGCTCTCTCTCTAAGGCAGGACTTATTCCTGTATTGGGCTGAAAATCTCACCTTTAAGCAATTTAACACCGCTCCCTGCATTAACTTGCTGCAGGGCAGTTGTCGAGATCATGGGTGGGCTCTCCCTGCACCCCCTCAACTTTTTAGTCAGAGTTTGGGACCATGTCATTCGCAAAATTCAGGCCTTAGCAACTGTTGTAATGCTGGAATTGTGGCAGCCAATTCATGCAGCAAGGTCCCGCAAACATCAATATGATAATGGCCAAATAATCTATTTTTGTGATGTTGAATAAGGGATAAATATTGGCCAGGGCATAGAGAATAGTATGAGATGGAATAAATACGATAGCAAGAAATGATCTTGGATCAGAAGATGTAGCATCCATATGGGTGGAGGTAATAAGGGGAAGAAGACACAGGTGGGAGTAGTCTACAGGTCCCCTAACAGTAACTATACTGTAGGACAGAGACTAAATCAGGAGATAATAAGGGCATGTAAAAAAGACAGTAGTCTAATCATGGGTGACTTTAATCTTCATGTAGATTGGGAATATCAAATTGCCATAAGGAAGAATTCTTAGAGTGTATTCAGGACAGTTTCTAGGAGAATATGTTGTGGATCCAACAAGGGATCAGGCTATTTTGGATTTGGTAATGTGTAATGAGGCAGGTTTAGTAAACAATCTCAGAGTAAAAGATCCTCTAGGAAGTAGTGACCATAACATGGTAGAATTTAGCATTCCATCTGAGAATGAGAAACTTAGGTCAGAAACTACTGTGTTACACTTAAATGAGGGTAGTTGTACAAGAATGAGGGTAGAGTTGGCTGGAGTGGACTGGGAAAGGAGATTAGTAGGAAAGATGGTTGTTCAGCAATGATGGACATCTCTGAAAATAGTTCATAACTCACAAAAAAGATATACCCCATGATTAACAATGGAAGTTAAGGATAGTACTAAACTGAAAGAAAAAAAGCATGTGCGGGTTAGGTTGATTGGCCATGCTAAAATTGCCCCTTAGTGTCCTGGGATGCGTAGATTAGAGGGATTAGCGGGTAAAATATGGAGGGATGTGGTGGTAAGGCCTGGGTGGGATTGTGGTCAGTGCAGACTCGATGGGCCGAGTGGCCTCTTTCTGTACTGTAGGGTTTCTATGATTTCTATGATACCATATTGCAAAGGCTGGAAGATGGGGAAGGTTTAAAAGATCAATAAAGCACTAATAAAAAAGTAATAAAAAGAGCAAAGATAAATTATTAAAGAAAACTAGCACAAAATATAAAGAAGGATAGCAAAAGCTTCTGTAAGTATATAAAAGGGATGAGAGTAATTAAAGTGAACGTTTGACCCTTGGAGGATGGGATTGGGGAGTTAATAGTGAGGAACACAGAAATGGCAGATACTGAATCAGTCTTTTGCCCTTGATTTCTCTACCTTTCATTTTTTTAATCCCCTGTCTTTTGCTCTTGTCCTTGATTCCCCCTGCTCTGATTCCTTGAATAGGTTCCCATTGCCCTGGCATTTTAGTTTCAACCCTCCCCAACCACTCTAGCAAATACTCCCCCTAGGACATCAGTCCCAGTCCTACTCAGGTGTAACCTGCCCAGTTTGTACTGGTCCCACCTCCCCCGGAATTGGTCCCTATGTCCCAGGAATCTGAAATTCTCCCCTTCACACCACCTTTTCAGCCACATATTCATCTAATATATCTTGCTATTTCTACTCTGACTAGCTCATAGCACTGATAGTAATCCTGAGGCCACTACATTTGAAGTCCTACTTTTCAACTTACTTCCTAACTCCCTAAATTATGTTCCTAATTCCCTAATCCCTATGACAAGATGGATGGGTAAATCACCGATATAATTTGCAAACAATTTGCCTTTTTTTCCTTTCAGCTCTTATCCCCACCCCACCCCGATGTCATCAACACTGCTTTAACATCATAATTTGAAATGTTAGGTCTTGTTAAGGGGATATAATAATATCCTTATAACATAAACTCTAAATCTACAGATTTCACAAAAACAATTGCCATATTTTACGGTACCGGCTGATGTTAATATTGGTTAAGTCAGATCCAGAGTGATAGATCCTAACCTTGTTTTTAGAAAACCATGGAGGAGAGTTACTGATCAAAGTCACAGGACTCAGCTGATTAACTTCTAACAAAACTAATAAAACATTTATTAAACAAGAAAAAAAATTATATTCCGCCAGACAAAATGATTGGAAAGCTCTCAATACAAATGCAGCAAGATGATTCAGTTTCCCAATATTCTTTTACCCAGCAATATTGTTACAGACACATTAACCAGTGAGGAGTTACCACTAGCATGACACAAAGACTCCTTGCTCGTGACTGGCACACGTGCAAATGGTTTTCTTCTGGCAAACTCTTGAGCGTTCACTTGATACTTCTCATCCAACTCGTGAAAACTAAAACCCCACTCCTGAGGCATCCTAAACCATACTCTGAACTCACTATTGTTTCAACTGCAGAACAAACATATGTTCCAGTGAGTCTCCTTGAGTATATATCATATCCCAGAGAGCTGAAAATACCTGTCTTCACTCTCTGACACACTCTGAACTCTCTCCCCTGTCTTTCTCATGGCCATTGTTGCTAGACAACAGCCAAGTTTTTTTTCTACTTTGTGTTTTTTCCCCAAAACCACTAAACCTCTAACTCCTTCTTAACCCATCAGGGGCTGTAAAATCTCATCAAAAATGTATAATTATACATAAACAAACCCAAAAGACTGACCTTTCAGCCACAGGTCCAACCAGATTTCTAGGCACCAAAGCCAACCCTACATGAAACTTTCACCCTTTTTACCTGACTTAACACACAAATATATGCATTCAACTTAAAAATTATACATTGTTCCTAACAATATCTAAGTTCATTTGAGCCTTTTTCAAAGATGGTTTACGCAATAAAAAGGGTAATTCACTAGTTTCTACATCTGTGCTGATAAACGGTTTACTCTGGCAATGGGATCACCATTCTCTTCAGTGATTTTAATGTGTTATCACTCCAAAATCTGAAATAAATAGAACTTTCATATTCCTTAACCTTACTTCGGTCTTTATTATTTAGAGAATCCAGTTAGCATTTTAGCTAATCCACTCCATATACTGTGCATGTACACACACTGTCTAGCACACTGGATTAAGCCCATCACCAGAACATCCATCATCAGACTAAAACGTTTGGTCACCAGCACAATTCCTCTGACTGATCAATATCAACATCTGCCTCTTCTGATCCTTCCTTGTCAAGTGTCATTTTAAAAACCTTGTTCTTCTGTTTTGGACAATTCATCTTTGAGTCACATCTAAAGCACCTGTTTACCATTCCTCTGTTATTCCTGGGATTCATTCTCCTGATGTGGAGATGCCGGTGTTGGACTGGGGTAAACTCAGTAAGAGTTTTAACAACACCAGGTTAAAGTCCAACAGGTTTATTTGGTAGCAAATGCCATTAGCTTTCGGAGCGCTGCTCCTTCGTCAGATGGAGTGGAAATCTGCTCTCAAACAGGGCACAGCGACACAAAATCAAGTTACAGAATACCGATTAGAATGGGAATCTCCAAAATAATTTCTGCAATCTGTAATTCCAATTCTCTTCCCACGCCTAGTGGTGCACTAAAGCAAACTTTTGTTCATTTCCATAGCTAGTAATTCACTAGTCTGTCACCAGGGGCTAACAGCTTGAGGGAAGCCACTCCACATCAAGGATGGATGACCAGAAGTTTCTCCTGCTCTTAGCGCCATTTGCAGATTGACACACTCAACCTATTTGTCCATGTTATGATGACCTTCTTTGGGCATCAAATCCTGGGGTGGGACCTGAACCCAGAGCTTCTGGCTCAGAGGTAGAGATGCTATCAATTGTGCCACAAAACCTCTGCAATCTGTAACACCACCTGTTAAATCCTATGATATCCTTCTATGGAATAACCATCCATTCTTCAAAGTTTATTAAAACCTGACCTTGACTCATATGCATTTAACAGGTCATCCTTCTTGTCCATACATTTTACGAGATTATCTAAACCTTCCTCAGGGTTTAAATGATGCACCTCTAACTCTGAAAAGACTTTGCACCTGATCCTGCTTGTGCAGAAGCAAAAGCGCCTAAGCAAAATGTTCTTTCTTTGGTAAGGATATAGCCTGTGTCGATATAATCCACTGTATTTTTCCATTGATAATAAAGTTCAGCTTCACAAGACAATGGGGGGGAAATCATACCCTGATATTTTACACTTGGTTTCAGCCATTCTTCCCCAAAATAATTCCAATTACAATCTTGGGCAGAATTTTCCGGCCGCACTCACCCCAAAACCATAAAATCTGAGGTCAACAGACCTTTCCATGTTCCACCCCCCGCTTGCGACAATTCTCGTGGCCAGCGGAATGGGAAAATTCACTCCCTTCTGACTGTAAAGATGGCTGCGATTTTCTGGTCCCGCTGCAGTGAATGAAGTTTTGGCGAAGCGTCAAATTCTCTAGGTATACAAATGCTTATCACCTTTAAACAATGTAATTGCAATTAAGCCTTAACAATGTAATTCCCATTAAACCTTAACAATGTAATTAATAAGCCATTGACCCACCTCCTTCAAGCTTCCTCACAACATTCTTCACTTGCAGCATAATCCTCTATTCCATTCTCCCTAATGTGCTTATCTAGCTTCCCCCAGTAATCGCAACTGTTGCTTGCAGAAGCATGTTCCACATTCTAACTACACTTTGCATAAAGGTGTTCCGCATGAATCCTTGATTGGATTTATTAGTGATTATTTTATATTTATAGTCCCTGTTCTTGTCTTCCTCATTTCAAGTGAAAACATTTTTGCCACATCTACCATAGTTTCAAAGTCCGCTATCATATTTTCTTTTCGCCCTCTCTTTTCCAGAGAAAAGAGCCCAAACCTATTCAATCTTTCCTGATAAATATACTGTCAATGATAATAGAAATCTATGAAAAACGATGACAGAATATACATATGTGTAATGATTATTTGAGGGATAGGATTTCCAGTACTTACCAGTTTATCTTGGTATGATTCATTTACACAAGAAGCTCCATCTGACATTTCATCCATTGCAGATTTGACCAATTTTAGTGGTTAGGAGTGTAAAGAAACACGTCCATTTCAAGCGCAGAGTTGCTGGCACTTAAAACATCACTTATAATAAGCCTTCTTGATAATTTACATGCAACTATGGCAACGTAACTCAGCAACAACTGAACTGAGAAAAATCCTGCTGAGCTCAATCATGAGTTTTAAGTTCCCTTTCAGCTTAAACACAGAACTAAAATCATGTTTTACCATGTGCGCATAACAACTTTGTTATGTGAAACTAAGACCTATATAGAGTTACTCTGAAATATGATCCTATTTTGTTCTTTGACCCAATTATGAGTTTTAAACTCCCTCAGCTAAATTTGCAAAAAGTATTTTTCCACAGTGCACTTATTTACTTTTTTAGTATAAAAGTAAGCTTCATACTGAACCACTCTGAAATGCATCACATTTTTACAGCTTCTTCAATCTCTCTCATATGCCAATGAATGTTTGAATTTTTTCTGGTGCACGCACTGTAATTAAGTCAGTATGGACAGCCAATTAATTCCCAAAGGGTATGTGATCAAATCATCATATATTTTTTAAGAAAATGAATAATCTACCAATAATGTATTAGAAATCTTACATATGTTCTTGTTATTATACTCTTTATTGTCACACTTTCAACATATTTTATTGCTTTAAAGTACAATAGCAGGAAATTAAAGACATAATGTGCAACTTGAAAGCTAAGAAAGCAGCTGGAAAATTAGAAGCTATTAAATTTGCGCAAAAGAATTCCAATCCTGAAGAACCAATCAGGAGATTCCACCAATAAAGGAAAAAAAAAGTGGACCAATCAAATCACAAACAACTGTTTTAGTTCTTCAATTTCTAAATTATTTGTTGTCTAAAATACAAAGTTAAACAAAATAAAATATCAAGAATGTCACATTACATAATATTATTCACTATGTACCAATTGATTGGCTGCTGAAAGGCTCCTCCATAACTTGGACACTTCCAGACTGGACTACTCTTCCATCTCCTTTTCATTATTTAGCTTATAAGAAACTCCACAAGTTCCCTTCTATGTCCTAAACCAATAGATTCAGCTCTTTAACATCTCCTAAATTGGATGTAGACTCCTCATTATATATGTGTACGGCTGCAAGTGATTTCATCATTTTCTGTGGGTCCTCTAATGACTGAAGAGCTAACGTGAGATCAACATGGATGTCCACAGAATTGGCAGTTCATGTTGTTGCTGTCAGTGCTTGGGGCAACTTCTGTAGTTGCGCTACCTCTGGCCTTCCTCGAGTTTACTGTAGATGATCCTTGATGCATACCAAACCAAATGTCAATGCCTACCTCCATGTGGGCCAGTCAGCTACAGTGTTTTCCCATGAGTTAGTCCACAATGCAAATGTTCATGAGGCTCTGTTTAGGATACCCTTATATTGTTTTTACAAACCACTTTGATGTTGTTTGCCTTGAGACAGTTGGTCTTGGAGACAAAGAGAATATCTGGTGGAAGGATCAACTCAGGGTCAAATAGAATGTCGAAATTTCAAACAGTCTGTTTCAGCTACAGGCAGTAATCAGCAAATTAAATCGGAGGAATTGGAGTTTTGGATTTTTTTTCCCCCAGAGAGCAGTGGAGGCTGGGTCATTAAATATATTCAAAGATGAGTTACATTTTTGGTCTACAATGGAATTAAGGACTATGGTGGGAAGGCATGAAAGTGGAGTTACAGCAATGATCAGGTCAACCATGATCTTATTGAATAGTGGAAAAAGCTCAAGGGACCGAATGACCTACTCATGCTCCTAGTTCTTCTGATCTTATGTGGAATCTGACATTTTTGGCCTAAGAATCGTTTCTGGGTGAGCAAAAAGATGAGGCCAAGAAAAGATTTTTGGGGATGTCCAAAGGTAATGTTGCAAGAGCTGGAGAGAAATAACAGCAGTTGACTCTTGGGCTAGGACTGCATAATTAGGAATAGGGGCCATGTGAAGGCATACCAACCAGCTGAATGACAGAGAGGTGGTAGAAGAGGATGGTGTGGTCAACCATGCCAAAGGATGAAGGCAGGTCACAGTCACTAAAGATGATTTGTGATTCTACCAACAACTATTTCAATATTGTAAGCAGCAGCAAAAACCTGTGGAGGGATTCAAATTTCAAGCTGTGAAAAAGAAAGGCAAAGGTTTTTTTTTAAAAAATTCATTCATGTGGTGTAACAGTCGCTGACAAGGCCAGCATTTATTGCCCATCCCTAACTGCGCTTGGAGAAGTGGTGGTGAACTGACTTCTTGAGCTGCAGCAGTCCAGATGATGTGGGTACACCCACTGCAATGTCAGGGAGGAAGTTCCAGGATTTGACCTAGCAACAGCAAATGAGCTGTAATATAGTTCAAGTCAAGATGGTGTATGACCTGGAGGGGTATAATAGGTGGTGGTCTGCTGCCCTTGTTCTTCTAGGTAATAGAGGTTGTGGGTTTTGAAGAAATAGCATCTTCAAGGGAATGTTAGCAAGTTGCTGCAGTGCATCTCTTGGATGGCACATACTGCTGCCACTGTGCTGGAAGAGGTGAATTTAAATGTGAAGGTTGCCAATCACATGGGTTGCTTTGGCCTGAATAATGTTGAGATTCTTTAGTGTTGTTGGAGTTGCACTCCTCCAGGCAAAGTTACAGTATTCCATCACACTCCTGACTTGTGCCCTGTAGATGGTGTACAAGCTTTGGAGGGACAGGAAGTGAGTTACCTGCCGCAGAATTCCTACCCTTTGACCAGTTCTTGTAGTCACAGTATTAATATGGCTGATCCAGTTCAGTTTCTGATCAAATGGTAACCCCCAGGATGATGAAAGTGGGGGATTCGCCAATTGTAATGTCATTGAATGTTAAGGGGAGATAGTTAGATTCTCTCTTGTTGGTGATGGTCATTGTTTGGGACTTATGTGCTTGAATGTTAGTTTCCATTATTTTGCCCAAGACTGAATATTGTCCAGGGCTTGCTGTATATGGACATGAACTGCTTCCGTATCAAAGGAGTTTGGAATGGTAATGAACATTGTAAAATCATCAGCAAACACTTCCACTTCTGTCCTTATGATGGAGGGAAGGTCATTGGTGAAGTAACTGAAGACGGCTGGACTGAGAACACTGCCCTAAGGAACTTCTGTAGCAACGTCCCAGGACTAAGATGATTGGCCTCCAACAACCATAACAAACTTCCTTCGTGTTTGGTATAGCTCCAACCATGAAGAGTTTTCCCTGATTCCCATTGACTTCAATTTTTTTAAGGCTCCTTAATGACCCACTTGCTGACCTCTTGTCAAGGGCAGTCACGCTCATCTGATATCTATAATTAAGCTGGACATGTTTGGACCAAGGCTGCAACGAAGTCTGCAGCTGAGTGGCCTCAGTGTAACTTAAACTATGCATCAGTGGGAAGGTTATTGATGAGTAAGTGCCACTTATCAATGACACCTTCTATTACTGTGCTGATGAATGAAAGCAGAATGATGGATTGGTGACTGGCTGGATTCGATTCATTCTGTTTTTTTTCCAACAGAACATACCTGAGTAATTTTCCAGATTGTCGGGTAGATGTCAAGTATTATAGCTGAACAGGGATAGCTCGATTAGGGGTTCAGCCAGTTCTGGAGTACAAGTCTTCACTGCTACAGCCAGGATATTGTCAGGCTAGCCCCATTGGCTTTGTTGAATCCAGTGCTTTCAGCTGTTTTGATATCAATTGGAGTGAATCAAATTGGCTAAAGACTGCTGGCTGTGCTGCTGAGGAAGAGGCTGAGATGGATCATCCATTCTGCACTTCTGGCAGAAGATGATTACAAATGGTTCAGCCTTTAGAACCAATGAGTTGGGCTCCCTTATTCCTCAGGTTGGGAATGTTTATGGAACCTTATCTTCACATTAGCTATGATCTGATCCATTGGTTGTGAAATCGTTACACTTTGTCTATCACATGCTGTTTCTATGTTTAGCATTATGTAGTCCTGCTTTGTAAAACATTTTTACATTACCTTATGCTGCTCTGGCATGCGCTTTCACACACCTCATTGAACCAGGGTTAGTCCCTTGGCTTGATGATAGTGCGAGATATGCCAGGCCATGAGGTTACAGATTCTGTTTGAATACCAATATAAAAAAAGATGTATTAATGGAACTTCTTCATACCAGATTTAACTGCTAACCCTTCCTATTCAATTTGAGAATACCTTTGCTCTACAGCCAAACGGGTCCTGGAGGCATACGTGGTGGGCTTCTCCATCCTGTCTTTCCAGTGATGTGACAGCACTGATTCATATGGGGAAGCGTCACAGGTTAAAATAATTCTTTCTTAGGGTAAAATGGGCCAGTAGGTTGGGTAACAGTAGCTGACATTTAACCTTAGAAATAAACCACTGCCTGCGCAGCTTCCCAAGACCATCTGTGGTATTTCTGTAATAAGGCGTGCAAGAGGGCCAGCATGGAAGCCAAATTTGGGATAAATTTTCCATAATAATTGACTAGCCCCAGGAAGGATTTTAACTCTGAGGTGCTCTTTGGGCTTGGTGCCTCCTTGATGGCCTTTACTTTATCCTCTACTAGATGCAACCCTTTGCCATCTACTCGGTAGCCTAAATAGGTTATTTTGGCTACATGGAAAATGCATTTCTCTTCAAGAGAACTCTCACTCTGGAAAATCTCTGCAAGATTTCTTCTACATTGGCCAGGTGTTCCTGTTCTGAAGCCCCTGTGACCAGGACATCATCTAAGTATACTGCTACCTTGGGTAGCCTTTAAAGGATATTCTCCATAACTCTTTGGAAGATGACACACACTGACAAGACCCCAAAAGGCAAACGGGTATACTCATAGAGTCCCTTCTGTGTGTTGTCACATATTTCTGGCAGGACTCATCCAATCCAAGCTGGAAATAGGCTCATGTGACACCAACTTAGAGAACATCTTGTCACTTGTTAACTTGGTGTACGGATCTTCAATCTGGTGCATAGGATACCTATTGAATTTGGAGATCCAATTGACTGTAAATTTATAGTCCCCATAAGGACAAATTGATTTGTCAAACTTAAGATCAGGGACTACAGGTGTGACCCGTTCTGCAAATTGCACAGGCCTTATTGTACTAGAGCTTTCAAAGCACCCTAGTTCAGTTTTCACCTTCTCCAGCATGGAGTAATAGACTGGCCCAGCTCTGAAGTACCTAGGCATAGCATAATGGTCAACATATATCTTGGCTCCTTTTATTTTCCCCAGGCCCCCCCCCCCCCGGAAAAACTCCAGAGTATTTATTGATAACTTCATACGCCTAACCTAAAGATCTCCAACCAGTTGAGCCAAATCTGCTGGAGCCGATCTTTCCCCAGAACACTTGGTTTTTATCCCTGTTCAAGAATGAGTGAGAGCTGATTGCTGCCTATAAGTTATGGGGTCCATTGTGGTGCCGTTTATCTGTAAAGGATCCCCCACACTCCCCCGTAGGTGGCTAATCTGGCCTTTGAGTCTTCCAACCAATTGGATGTCCAATGGGGGTGCTTATAGGTCTGATCTCTGATAACGGAAACTGTGGCTCCTGCATCCTCCTCCATTTTCAAGAGAGGGCAATTTACTAGTCATTCCACTTTTACTGGGCAACCTTTGTTGTTACAATATGATTCAGTTGTAGTGTCCCTGTCTCTGAAAGAGGGGATACGTGAACATATGCTCAGGTACCAGCCTTGATTTTCTTCCTAGCTGGCAGGCATTTTGCCTGTTCCAGAAATATCACTATGGCTGTGTCCTTTGATAATGCTTGCAATAATTCATCAACTGGCAATTACACCTCTCTGGAGTATGTTCTTGGAATTGGCACTGCCATTCCTTGATTGTCTGGTGGCGACAAGGAGGTTCCCAAATTGAATGGGGCACTTTAATATCTGATTGATACAAACACTCCCCATTAAGGACTAGTTGCATGAGGTCCCTCCCCCTAGTTGAAAGACATTGATGACCCTTGTAGGTCCTGAGCCCCTTTATCTGCTTTCTAAAGTGACAAGGCTATCTCAACATCTTTTTTAAAATCAATATTGGGTTCTGCCAACAACTTCTTTTGGATGGTTATGCTATTTATGCCACATACTAATCTGTCCTGCAACATTTCGTTAAGAGCCAGTTCAATTCCTAATAGCATATAGGGTCAGGGCCCTATATGCTATTAGCAATATCACTTTTTGCTTTTTGAATTCTTCAATGTTATTAGCACAGAAGAAGTAATGCATGCGCTCAGTGTATTGGGCCCAGCCTTCCCCACTGGTATCATAGGGCTCAAGTTTCCAGAAAAGAGGCATAATAACTTTATCTTACCAGAGAAATTCTTGACATTCGGAGGATATCTAGAGGGAAGGATGGAGGGAAAAAAAGAATATTTTCTCCTTGTTGCCAATGTAGTAATTCGGCCAAATGCCAGTTTCCTGTTACCAACACCCTTTATTGTGCACAAAAGAAAAGGCTGCTCCCACGGCTTACAGTCAGGTAGTCTTCACCTTTGGATCTACAACTCCGGTATGGGCAAAGTTCCAGGCTTAAAAACCCCACTGACTACTTCTCATTGGGTGAGCCTTCGCTCACTCAATAAGGCAGTTTGTACTCCACAAAGCCCATGGGTAGATCTATTGATGATCCTGTGGCCTTTGTGATTGTCGTAGCATCGCACAATGTGATGGATGGCATTCTATGTGAAGACAGGACTTTGTCTCCACAAGGACTGTGCGGTTGTCACTCATTCCAATACTGTTATGAACAGATGATTCTGTCACATGAAGGTGAGGTCAAGTATATGTGGATCTACCACAGGTCCAGTCTGGCAGTTATGTATTTCATAGGCTAGGTCATTAGTGGTGTTACCATGTCTTTCTTTGTGGCATTCAGAGCACATTCAGTGTCCTTGCTGCCCTCAGTGCTTAATTCTTCCAAGTAGTACAGATTCATCATCTGTATGTAACAGTGGGTGGTAATCACCAGATTTTCTTGCCCATGTTTAACTTGGTGCCATAAGACTTCATGGAATCCAGAGTCACTGTTGAGTACTTCCTTGGCCACTCCCTCCCTAAGGTAACCATGGCATGCCAATCTTTTGACGATCTGTTCACAAATAGGAATGGTGGTGGAGGAATTCAGTTCATTATCTGGAAGGTATGATTATAAGTTGTGAATATGATTATGACAGGGTGTTGCTTGACTTTTTTTGGGACAGCTCTGCCAATTTTAGCACAAGACCCCATGTTAGTGAGAAGGGCTTTGCAGAGTCAACTGAATAAGATGATGTTCCCACAATGCCATTCGTTGGGAATTCCAGGACAAAGAATGATGAATAAGAATAGTTTATGATATGGACAAGACATTGAAGGTCATGTTATTTCCATGCAACTACTGCCCTTATCCTTCTAAGTGTGGAGGTTGAGTGTTTGGGAGATACTGCAACATAAACCTTGATGAGTAGTTGCAGTACATTCTGTAAACAGTAGCTATTGTTGGTAGAGCGGATGAGTGTTTACGTTAGTGGATGAGATGCCAATCAAGTCCTGGAGGTGTCAAGCTTCTTGTTGCTGCAGCTGCATTCATCCAGGCCAATGGAGAACATTCTATCCCACTCTTGACTCATATTTTGACTATTAAGAGACTTTGAGATATCAGGTTAGTTACTCATTGCAAATACCTCGCAGCGATGTTTTGGGCTGCGATAACTGTACTTCTTCCTACACCAGAGGCCATCGTGCTTTTGTGTCAGGGACTCCAGTTACTGCAGAATTTCCATATCTCCAGCCCATGATTCCCCAGAGATTTCAGTTTTACATTAAACCCCTGGTTCCCCAGTGATTTCAGTTTTACATCTCTCTACATTGCCATTCATTTTTCCCAAACTGAATTCCTTGTCACAGTAATCATGCTTTTTTAAAAAGCTGAAGATATTAAACTGTGGACCTTATGAGGATGACCAAGTATCTCGGTTTTGACGGGTTTTTCGCGAAGCCTCTCGGTGTATCAAAGTTTTCCTCCAAATTTCTCAAATGCCCAAGTTTTCAGCTCCATTAAGTCTCTTCCCCTTTACCATGCCCAGTCACATAACATTCATGTACACATGGTTTGTTTTTCAGTACTCTGGTCAATCAGCATTCTGACAGAATGGCCAATCAGGGATTCTATGGTTGAGGCCAGCATGGATAAGCCAAGCCTGCAGGGGAAGCTGGCAGGCAGAAGAGGAAAGTTGGAGGCCAGCAATGGTGAGCTAACTAGGTGCAATTTTATAATACAAAATTTCTCAAAAGTTAGTACGAATTGGCAAGCTTACTCACTACCCAAAAGTATGGCTTTGTAGGAAGTGAAAATGTCACACTGATGTAGCATTGGTGCCTTCAATGGGTAGAATATATTGATGGGATCATAATAGAATGCAACTTGTCCTTCATTTAACCCTTATTGTACCTAATCTTTGCTTACAGTTCAGTGTACATCAGAAATAAATCATTGTGAAAACTTAGGAGATTTTGACCAAATAAAAGGTTATATGCATACAAATATTTTTTGAATCAGAGACAGAAAGAAAACTCCTTTCCTTGATGTGCATTGGAGTTTAAAACACAATATGAGGCATGGTAGCAGTTTGTTGCAAATTAATCTTTTAATTTTTCTTTGCACAATGATAAAACAGGATATATATTTAAATTAATTAAGTTATGGTACCAAGAGAACTCCTGGGGAAAATCCCACTGTGGATATTTTGGTTGTACCTGACTAAGCCAAATTACATTTTTATTTTGAATTTCCAGGTTTTTAATCTTACCATGTAGATTAAAGGAGGTGTGGCAGCTGCAAGTATACTTGACATTCATATTCTGTGTGCTGGTCACATAGGTGTTTAGGTTTTTCTGAATTGTAGTCTTTTCTGTTCAGGTAGTTGAATGGACCAGAACTGATGGTTACAAGTGCCATCTGTAACCAATTAGACCATGGAAGACCCAACCAATTGGTGCAACTGCAGTGCTCTTTCAATCTCAAACTGGTGGGATATGCCAAAGTCAATGATAAGTGTACTGATGCCCAGGTGAGCAGAACAAGGGCAGGTACTGAATTTAGAGTCATTTGGGCCAATTCTTAGGTCACAGGGGCAATTCACCTGGGAGTTGGGAGGAAACCACCCTCAGTGACAACAGAAGATTGACAGCTGAGTCTGCCAAGTCGGTTTTGAAGAGGTTGTTGGACAGAGCCTATTGGTAAACCACCATCCAGCACGGAGGAAGATGGCAGGTGCATTCAACTGAGCACATTCAATCAAATTGCTTACAGTTCTGGGTGCAAACAAAATCTCCCCCACGATGTATGGTTGCTAATTTAAAATCCAGCTTCTAGTTGGTAATGTCTAATGCTAGAACCCAGTACGTAAATGAAAATTTATCAAGGCTTTTACTGGAGATTGTGTTGTTGAAAAATGGAAAGACCAATTAATGACAAGGGGGTAGAGGGTGGAATTAGCCCACGAAAGCGTAAAGACAATTCCACCACAGTTTCAGGCTACTTATACAGAGTAGTTATTAAGCAATAAAAAAAACTATTTTGAACCTCCATTACAAACACTTGTGCTTTACAAAGCTTTTAAATATTAAAAAAAAGGTTGTCTTACTCTCCTCATACAACGATTAACGCTAAGGTCAACGAGAGTACGACAAGACTACACATATCGTTTCGAAACATTACCCGTTACATAAACGCCACTTAAACCACAAAGGCTCCTCTAATCTCGTTTGGAGAGCCGGTACAGACTCGATGAGGCAAATAGCCTCCTTCTACGATTCACTACCTCAAACAAGCAGAGGTCTACACATGCGCTGGAGTCGGCGGAGTACGTCACGTGATAAAATGCAGTCAAGCAAATATTTTTGAAAGGCCTGAGTTTAAGCGTGCCCGTTTAACAAATGTATCCTAATAGTGATTGCTGTCGCTTATGATGGTAGAAATGTAAAAATATGATTATTGTCATGTTTGTTGTCCTTTTTAGCTTCTCCGCCCCGTCGATGACGTCAGTGGAGCCTCGTTGTGGGTGTAAACGGCGGTTTTTTTTGAAAATGGGGAGGTTGGGTCGCGCGGAGCGAGTGAGGCAGCGCGCGGCGGTGGGTCAGTGAGCCCGCGCCCTGCGGGCGACCAACGGCATGGCGGCCGTTTGCATCGGCGACAAGATAAAGGTAAGAGTCCTTTGTCCACTATAGATTTCGATTAACGATCGGAGTCGTAGCTGGTGGGATTGCTGCAGACGAGCATCCGCCCAGATCTCGGGCGGTTAAATTCGCGCTGGCCTTCCGTCCCTATTCCTCTCATCACTTGTCTTCGGTGTCCCGGACTCGCGTGTGTGTGTTTTCTTTTACCGACATTGTCCCAATAACAAACTACCGGTGATTCTGCCTCTGACAAGACGTCAACGTGGCCAGTTTTTATGAACACAGATGCTCCCGGAAGCCAAGCCCCCACCCCCAAAAAACAAAAGAGAAATCCAAACAAGTTGCTCATTCAGTCTGTCTAGGAGATAACCACTCCCTCAGTTAACTCCAGAGAACTTGTCTGAAGAATTGACAACATTCGTAGTTTTCCTTGAAATCGTAATGTGATATTTCTTTTGCATCTGAATCCCTTATTTATGCAACTTCAATTCCAGGCGATTTTTAAATTTTATTCATATATACTCTGAAAAAAAAACTGAATAATTTTTGATCCCTACAACAGTAAAATGCGATTATTTTAAAGTTTATTTAGTAATATCACAAGTAGGCTTACGTTAACACTGTAATGAAGTTCCTGTGAAAAATCCCCTGGTTGCCACACTCCACTGCCTATTCGGGTCCACTGAGATAGAATTAGCATGGCCAATGCACCTAACCAGTATGTCTTTCGGATTGTGGGAAGAAACCGTAGCACCCGGAGGAAACCCACACAGACATGGGGAGAACGTGTAGACTCCGCACAGATAGTGACCCAAGCTGAGAATTGAACCTAGTCCCTGGCGCTGTGAGGATGCAGTGCTGACCACTGTGCCACCATGTGATTCTATTTACATTTCCCTGAGATCAAAATTTATCCTGTGTTTAGTCTAAGAACGTTACATATATTTCAGTGCATGTTCAAAGTTCTTTATGAAACTATGTATATTGGTCGAACTACACTTTGTGATGCTTTTATAGAGTTTAATTCAAGGACACAGTCAACCAGTTAGTGTGGACTGAGTCAATATGTAGGCCATTGACACAAATTCTTAAAGGATATTTATGAACACGAATTTTTTATGACAGCAGTTTCTGAATTTTTTTTTCTCGAGTGCCAGCCCAGAAATTGTTCACCACGTTTAAATTTGACTTGATTTATTATTGTCACATGTATTAACATACAGTGAAAAGTATTGTTCCTTGTGCGCTATTCAGACAAAACATACCGTTTTATAGAGAAGGAAACGAGAGAGTGCAGAATGTAGTGTTACAGTCATAGCTAGGGTGTAGAGAAAGATCAACTTAATGTAAGGTAAGTCCATTCAAAAGTCTGACAGCAGTAGGGAAGAAGCTGTTCTTGAGTTGGTTGGTACGTGACCTCAGACTTTTCTATCTTTTCCCGAAGGAAGAAAGTGGAAGAGAGAATGTTCAGGGTGCATGGGGTCTTTAATTATGCTGGCTGCTTTGCTGAGGCAGCGGGAAGTGTAGACCGAGTCACTGGATGGAGGCTAGTTTGCATGATGGATTGGGCTACATTCACGACCTTTTGTAGTTCCTTGCGGTCTTGGGCAGAGCAGGAGCCGTACCAAGCTGTGATACAACCAGAAGAAATGCTTTCTTTGGTGCATCTGTAAAGGTTGGTGAGAGTCGTAGCTGACATGCCAAATTTCCTTAGTCTTCTGAGAAAGTAGAGGCGTTGGTGGGCTTTCTTAACTATAGTGTTGGCATGGGGGGACCAGGACAGGTTGTTGGTGATCTGGATACCTAAAAACCTGAAGCTTTCCACCCTTTCTACTTCGTCCCCATTGATGTAGACAGGGGCATGTTTTCCTTTACACGTCCTGATGTCGATGACAATCTCCTTCATTTTGTTGACATTGAGGGAGAGATTATTGTTGCCGCACCAGTTTACCAATTCTCTATCTCATTCCTGTACTCTGATTAATTAATGATGTGACTTGAACCTCTTGCTTATTGATGCAGTATCAAAACAAATACACTACTATATTGTGATAAAACTTTAATTGTCTGCCAGCCTGAAGCATTAATACAACAAATTGCTCAACTTATGGAGCCCCCGGGCCCACCCTTGTTTGTGTTTTCACCATAACCTTAATAGGGCCACTGGCATTTTCTTGCTTCCCTGCCTTTCAACCCTCCCTCAGTCCATATAAACCATGGAAGTGTTAAGGTGCAGAAAGAGGCATTCAGCCCATTGTGTCTGTGACAGTGAGAAAAGAAACTAGCTGCTCATTTTATTCCCATTTTCTAACACCTGGTCCATAGCCTTGCAGTTAATTGCACAAATCCAGGTACCTTTTTTAATGCATTGAGCGTTTCACTCTCAACCATCAACTTAAGCAGTGAATTCCAAACACCCACAGTCCTCTGGGTGAAAACGTTTTTCCTCATGTCCCCTCAAATCCTCCTACCAATTGTCTTAAATCTATGCACCCTGTTAATTGACCCCTCAGCTCGGGGAAAACCCATTTTTCCCATCTATCCAGTCTAGTCCCCCATAATTTTGTACACCTCAATTAGCCTCCTCTTGGCTACACTCTTCAAGCATTCACATATCCTTGTAAATCTCCTCTGCACTCTCTCCAGAGCAATTATGTTCTTCCTGTATAGTGGTGATGGAGATCTGCGCACAATTCCGGCTGTGACCTAACCAACATTTTATGCCATTCCATCATTACGTCCCTACTCTTGTATTCAGTAACTTGCCCAATAAAGGAAAGCATTCCATGGGGGGGTGATTCTCCTGTCCGGTTTCTTAGCGCAGCGAGATGGGAGACTCTCGTGCTGGCTGTCTTGCCAGATCTGTGCTGGGTATCTGGCCTTGAGTGTGTCTCCCAGTGTCGGATTTCCGGTGCCGTCAGCTCTGCGCTGAAAATAGATGCAGAGCTGTAATAGGCATGCAAAAATTCATTTAAATATAATAGTGGGCCTGAGACTGAAATCTCCAGGTCCACTAGCATCATCCCCCACCCACAACACACATACACACATATTCTCGGACAGGGGGAGGGGGGGTGCCATCTGGGCATTGACACTTTGGCAGTGCCAGCCTGGGCCCCTTGCACTGCCCAAGGGGCAAAGTGCCAATGCTCAGGGGGCACCTTGGCACTGCCAAGGGTATTGGGGTGAGAGCGCCGGCGGTGCAGGGGAAGCGGGACTGGCCAGTGATCGGGAGGCCAGCAATGCGGGGCCACTGTGCTTGCACTGATCTCAGTGCTGACAGATTGGCGCATGCGCAGTGGCCCACTCAGCATTATGCTGCCAGCCCCCTGGGTGGGAATAGGCCCTGCCCACAAATTTTTTAAAACATAATTTATGCTAGTGCACTCAGCATTGCCCTCTCCAAATGCACTACCCCTCACTTTTCCAGATTGAATTCTATTTGCCACTGCTCTGCCTACTCAACCAAACCATTGATGATATTCTGGAGTCAACAGCTATCCTATTCACTATCAACCACATAGCCAATTTTTGTGTCATCTGCAAATTTACTAATTATGCCAATCACATTTAAATATTTATCATTAAAATATGCAACAAACAGCAAGGGTCATAAGACTGAGCCCTGTGAAACATTACTGGAAATTGTTTTCCATTCGTAAAAACATCCATCAACCATTACCCTTTGTTTCCTGTCACTGAGCCAATTATGGATCCAATCTGTCACCTTCCCATATCTCATGAGATCTCACTTTTCTGACCATTCTGCCATGTGGGATCTTGTCAAATGCCTTTCTGAAATTCATGTTTACAATATCCATTGCATTACCCTCATCTTGTTACTTTCTCAAAATATGCTATCAAGTTGGTAAGACACAATCTTCCCCTAACAAAACCATATTGACTGTCCCTAATCAATCTGTGCATTCTTCAGTGACAGTTTATTCTGTCTCGCAAAATTTTTTTCAATAATTTGCCCTTCACTGAAGTCAGACTGAATGGCCTATAGTTTTCTGGCCTATCCTTTGCAACATTTTAAAATAATAGTAGAACATTTGCAGACTCCTATCCTATGGACCCTCGTCTGTATCTAGTGAGGTTTGGAAAATAATCTTCAGAGCATCCAATATTTCCTCCCCGACTTCCTTCAGCTTGGGATACAATCCATCTAGCCCTGGTGATTAATCTACCTACAAGGATGCCTGTCCCTCCACTCCTCTCTCTCTTATTATACTTATTGTATCTAATATTTCACACTCCCCTTAACTAGAATATCTGAATCATCCCTCTCCTTAGAGAACACAGATGAAACCCTGTTCACATCTTCTGAACCACCCCTTGTTCAGAAGTTACTGTGCACATCTCTGATAGGCCCTATCCTTTCCTTAGTTATTTGCTTGCTCTTAGTGTATTGGTAAAACAAATTAGGATTTTCTTTGATTTTTACCTGCCAATGTTTTTTTCATATCCTCTCTTTGCTTGCCTAGTTTCCATTTTTTCTTCACCCTTGTACTTTCTATACTCCTCTAGGCTTCCTACAGTATTAAGTCTTTTGTGACTTTCATAAGTTTTCTTTTTCTGCTTTATCTTGGCTGTATGCATCTGGATAACCAGGGACTCTAGGCTTGCCAGTAGCACCCTTTTTCATTGTGGGAACATGTCTACACTGTGCCCATAGAATTTTGCCTTTGCCTCCCACTGATTTGACAATTTATCCTTTTAATAGCTGTATCAATTCCACTCTTGCTAGTTCCTCTCTCAGCTTTGTAAACATTGTTTTCCCCCAATTTATAACAGTCTACTTTCAATGTTATCCACCTGTCTGATTTTTCTCCTTTCTTAGATAGTTTTTAACCCTCAAATTCTCTTTTTCAGTTCTTCCGATGACAAAGCTTTTGAGTGTTTGTTTCCAATTTCTATACTTGGCTCTCTTTTTCTCTCTCTACCTGTACTTGACAAGCCCTTTGGTTCCTGAACTTCTACTCTTGATCTAGCCCACTTATTTGTCTTTCTATCCATCCAATTGATTTTGATCCTCTGCCACACCCACATTTCAAAAGCTGTTATCTGCCTCTCAGTCAGAGTTCGCCTCTTGCATTTATTGAGTGCAACACTCCACACTAATGACTACGAGATTTTTTTTCAGCTTCATGCTGATGCTTTTGGACTTTGAGATGCTGTTTAAGTCGCTGGTCACTCCTCTTGATGTAGCTAATTTAACTTGGATTTACATTTTGGATGTAACTTTTATGCTTATTTTGCCAAGTAACTTGAAATTGTCAACTGCTCTATGTTGGTGCTTCCAAACTTGACTATTCCATTGCCATTTAGAGCTATAATATTGGTCTTTGCCTCTTTTGGACTGTAAACAAGTGAGACAGTGTTGTTTGACTAGGCCTGCCATAGACCCTTAGCTCTTCCTTTGTTCTGGCTGAGTGTGGTGTCACCTGTACATCTGAGATTCCATATGATGCAGCCACTTCTCCCTGGTAACTTTTTTATTTGATTTATTATTGTCACATGTATTAGTATACAATGAAAAGTATTGTTTCTTGTGTGCTATACAGACAAAGCATACCGTACATAGAGAAGGAAAGGAAAGAGTGCAGAATGTAGTGTTACAGTCAGAGCTAGGGTGTAAAGAAAGATCAACTTAATACGAGGTAGGTCCATTCAAAAGTCTGATGGAAAGCATTGTTAGAGAGTTTAAAAGAGTTAGAATAAAATATCAAATCAAAATAATAAATCAAAAGTTTTAGAAACATAGAACGAGAGCAAAAGATAGAATTAGAGGGTATACTGGGCACAACCTGCAAGAAGTTGCCATGCTCTGGTGCCATCTTGGTATCGTGCATGATCCTCATTATCTTCCCTCCCACAACATTCAACACCCTAGGTGACAGAAGACTGACTCCCTTCTTAAACTGGATTTGGTTTGTGCCCATCACAAACTCTGAGGTCCCCTAAAGTATTTCTCTAACCACACAAATTGTTTGGGTGCACTAAAGTCTACAAGTCACTTCTATAGAGCGGGAGAGCTTTGGCATTCTCTATACACATGAACCAAAACTGGGCTTCCTGCTTAATTTCACATTTCTTCATGAGATTTCTGAGCACATGCATAATGTCAGTTGTGCCCTTTCCAGGAATGAAGTCAAACTGTTTCTCTGCCATTTTTGTGTTCCCATAGGGATTGACACCTTGCCTAATGATGTCAAGTAATACTTTAGATGCATGACTGATGAGACTTTGCATATGATGTTTTGGACAGCCTGGAGTGTCTGCTGTTTTAGGTATTGTGACCATCTCCTATATGGTCCACTTGCAGGTGGCACAGTGCCTCACTATTGCCTCACATTGCCAGGGACCCAGGTTCGATTCCAGGTTGGGTGACTGTGTGGAGTTTAGATGTCATTCCCGTGTCTGCATAGGTTTCCTCTTGGTGCTCCGGTTTCCTCCCAAAGATGTACAGGTTAGGTAAATTAGCCATACTAAATTGCCCCTTAGTGTCCAAAGATGTGTAGATTAGGTGGATTAGCCCAGGTAAATGCACGGGGTTGCGGGGATAGGGTGGGGGAGTGGACCTGGGTAGAATGCTCTTTTGGAGAGTCAGTGCAGAATCAATGGGCCAAATAGCCTCTTTGAGCATTGTAGGGATTCATCAATTGTCCATATCTCATCAATATTCTCTTTCATTGCATCAGCTACGATTTCACCTTCTGATTTCAGTGCTTCTGTTGGTACCTGATCTTATCCTTCTGCCTTTCCACTCTTGATATTCTTTATATCTTTTCCTATTTGGTCGTGCAGTACTGCAGGTTCTAATTTTTATTGGAACTTTTATTCTTCATTGCTTTTCTGGTTCTTCAAACAGCTTCCTGCAATATTTTTCCCCTCTCAGTCTGATCTTGTCCTTACCATACAAAAAGTCTTTGTTTTCATCCTTGACTCTTATTCCTAGGTTTACATACATCTTTCCAGCTATGACCTTGATTAATGAATATGTTTTCTTAGCATTACCATTCTTGAAAGCTTCCTCTGCCTCTTTAGCTCCTTTGATCAGCCAGTTTTCTTTTTACTTTTTAACAGGCTTTCCTTACAGTACACAATTTTAAGGTATTTTCTGCTTTGTACAACACTGGTCTTTACATCATACCTTTTCTCTATTGGATCTAAACATTTTAGCGTCATTCATGGCTGTTTTACATTTTGTTGTTTCAGGCTACATTTATCTAACGCAGTCAATAGCTTTGTTTATAATGGCGGCCTTTTTTTTTGCCCCGCATCTCTTGTTTCAAATTCCATTTGAGTTTTTTGGTGTGAATTCTCGTTTTCTCTTGGGTCCTTTCCTGTTCTTTAGCTGATGATAGTAGATGCTAATTTCTTTCTTTGATCTTTCTCCATACCAATTGATGGTTCGAACCATTATCAGCACTAAGAAAGGTTCTGGAATCTAGCCCTTCTCCTATTGACTACAATATCAATTTGGTTCTTGTGTCATTTACCAGGTGAAGTCCATGTGTATCACTATGTCTATGACGGAAATATGTATTTAGGGCAAGCAACCTGTTGACTTTGCACCAATTAAGGGGCCCTGTTCATTGGTTGTGCCAAGTCCATACTTGCCACAATCTATATGCTGTATATTTGCTCCCAACTTTGCAGTAATATCCCCCATAACTACCAGACCCACTCTATTTGGACAGTCATCAATAATCTCTTGGATCCTTTGATACACTGCCAAAATTGTGTAGTCCTCTGCCTCAGTTGTTGGGAGATAAACCTGTGTGATCATAATAGGTTTGGGTTAGTAAGTACTATCATATTATCCTGTCACTGACTGGCTTCACTACTGTGGATAGTGAATTTATCAACTCTTGGTAACACCAAGTAACCCAGTAACCTGACCATACTTTTCGTCTCCACTGTTGGAGTCCAGCATTCTGACTTCTTCTGGCACTGCCTGTTCATCTGACCTCAAAGATACTAGTCCTTCTGCTTCCCTGTTTACAGTTGGCTGACTTGCTGTATTTTAATTGTCTTATGTTTAACGCATTGTATAAATTGAGTTGTAAGGACAAAACTGAATTGATCTCAAGCCATTACTGCTCAAAGTTTCAAGTTCATTCAAAGAAAGATATGTAATGACTCTCGGGAAAATGTATAAATGGTGGTAGACTCAGGCTACAGAAAATATTTTGAGTGCTAGCTTCCCAATTCAGAATATTTGGTCTACTTAATCATTGGCTCAGTTTTATTTCCTTCTAGATCACTGACCTAATTAATGCAATATTGAGACTGTTACATCTGTTATTTCCTACTATGAGATATGAGGTCAGACTCCATTAATGGTTTGAATCTAATTTGACATTCCCGTTCTATAGTACAGGGTCAAAGTTCCAATGTTTGACACAAAAAGCTCTTAAAATAGGAATGAATTAGAAATTGATGGGAAGGTTGAAAACAAATACTTATCAGATGCAAAAACAGAAAATGCTGGAAAATCTCAGCAGGTCTGACAGCATCTGTGGAGGGAGATTAGAGCTAACATTTCAAGTCTGGATGACCCTTTGTCAGATGAGTTTTGTTGAGGTCAGAGTAGTGGGGTCTTTGAGTTTGGGGGCGGGTACAACAATATGTCTAACAGTCTAAGATATATGTGTCTTTGAGGAGTGAGTGTGATTAAGTTAAGAGGGGCAGAAGAATGGGAAGAAATAACTGGAAATTAGTGAATTGGATAACAAATATTCAGAGTAATGGTGAGTGAAATTTAATCTGGACAAATGTAATATACGCACATAAACGCAAGTGATACGCATACTTTCTGAGAGTATTGAATTAGCTTGAGGTGAAGCTGAATGATACCAAGGAGTCTTGGTGGATCCAATGTTCAGAGTGCCCAACCAATGCAGAACATCACTGAATTAGCAGCCAATTAAAATGTTTAACTAATAACAACGAGTGTTAAGTCTGGAGAAGAAATTACCAAATCTATTATGAGGGACGGGTAAGGCAGATAAGCCAAATCTATTATCTGTTCAAGAGGGACGGGTTACACCTGAACTGGAGGGGGAGCTAACATCCTGGTAGGGAGATTTGCTAGAGCCACTTGGGAGGGTTTAAACTAGTTTGGCAGGGGGGTGGGACCCAAAGCAGTAGGGAGACAGAACAGGAGGTTGAGGATAGCACAGAAGTTAAAGAGAGCACATTAAGTAGTCAGGGCGGTGTTGGTAATCCTAGTACCAGACAGATCAGGCAAAAGCATTTATGTCAATGCAAGAGACCTGACTGGCAAGGCAGATGAACTCAGGGCATGGATGGGTATGCGGGACTGGGATATTATAGCAATTACTGAAACATGGCTACGGGAGGGACAGGACTGGCAGCTCAATGTTCCAAGGTACAGATGCTATAGGAAAGATAGAACAAGGAGGTAAGAGAGATGGGGGAATTGCACTTTTGATTAGGGAAATCATCACAGCAGCACTGAGGGGGGATATATCCGAGGGTTTGGCTACTGAGTCTATATGGGTAGAACTGAGAAATAAAAAGCGGGAAATCACTTTGATAGGGTTGTACTATAGGTCCCCAAATAGTCAGCGGGAAATTGAGGAGCAACTATGTAAGGAGATTACAGATAGCTCCAAGAAAAATAGGGTGGTAATCGTAGGGGATTTTAACTTTCCCAACATTGACTGGGACAGCCATAGTATTAGAGGGTTGGATGGAGAGAAATTTGTTGAGTGTATTCAGGAGGAATTTCTCATTCAGCATGTGGATGGCCTGACTAGAGAAAATGACAAATAACAGAATACCCAGGTGCTGAGTATTCTGCTATTTGTCATTTATATCAATGATTTGGGTGAGAATATAGAGCAAAACTTGACCTCCTCTTGGGAAATAACGAAGGGCAGGTGACAGAAGTGTTAGTGAGGGATCACTTTGGGACCAGTGACCTTAATTCTATTAGTTTTAAGATAGCTATGGAGAATGATAAGTCTGGCCCAAAAGGTAAAATTCTAAATTGGGGCAAGGCCAATTTTGATGGTATCAGGCAGGAACTTTCAACAGTTAATTGGGGGAGTCTGTGGGAAGGCAAAGGGACGTCTGGTAAGTGGGAGGGCTTTCAAAAGTGTGTTAACCAGTGTTCAGGATAAGCACGTTCCTCTTGGAATGAAGGGCAAGGCTGGTAGAAGTAGGGAACCCTGGATGACTTGGGATGTTGAGACCCTGGTCATGAAGAAGAAGGAGGCACATGACATGCATAGGCAGCTAGGACCAAGTGAATCCCTTGAAGAATATAGGGGGTTTAGAAGTAGAGTTGAGAGAAATCAGGAGGGCAAAAAGGGGTCACAAGATTGTTTTGGCAGATAAGGCAAAGGAGAATCTAAAAAGCTTCCACAATTGCATAAAGGCCAAAAGAGTAACTAGGGAGAGAGTAGGGCCTCTGAAGGATCAACAAGGTCATCTATGTAAGGATCCACAGGAGATGGATGAGATCCTAAATGAATATTTCTCATTGGTATTTACTGTTGAGAAAAGTATGGATGTTGGGGAACTTGGAGAAATAAATAGTGATGTCTTGAGCAATGTACATATTACAGAGAAGGAGGTGCTGGAAGCCTTAAAGCGCATCAAGGTAGATAAATCCCCAGAATCTGATGAAGTGTATCCCAGGACATTGTGGGAGGCTAGGGAGAAAATTGCGGGTCCCCTAGCAGAGATATTTGAATCATCGATAGTCAGAGGTGAGGTGTCTGAAGATTGGAGAGTGACAAATGTGCCTTTCTTTAAGAAGAACTGCAGGGAAAAGCCTGGGAATTACAGGCCAGTGAGCCTCACATCTGTATAAAAACAAATTACTGCGGATGCTGGAATCTGAAACCAAAAGAGAAAATGCTGGAAAATCTCAGCGGGTCTGGCAGCATCTGTAAGGAGAGAAACGAGCTGACGTTTTGAGTCCAGAGCTTTGACAAAGGGTCGTCTGGACTCAACGTCAGCCCTTTTCTCTCCCTACAGATGTTGCCAGACCTGCTGAGATTTTCCAGCATTTTCTCTTTTAGCCTCACATCTGTGGTGGGTAAGTTGTTGGAAGGTATTTTGAGAGACAGGATCTACAGGCATTTAGAGACACGAGGACTGATTAGGGACAGTCAGCATGGCTTTGTGAGTGGAAAATCATGTCTCACAAATTTGAATTTTTTTGAAGGGGTAACCAAGAAGATAGATGAGGGCAGTGCGGTTGATGTTGTCTACATGGACTTTAGCAAAGCCTTTGACAAGGTACCGCATGGTAGCTTGTTGCATAAGGTTAAATCTCATGGGATCAGAGTGAGGTAGCTAAATGGATACAAAATTGGCTTGATGACAGATGCCAGAGGGTGGTTGTAGAGAGTTGTTTTTCAAACTGGAGGCCTGTGACCAGCGGTGTGCCTCAGGGATCAGTACTGGGTATTCTGTTATTTGTCATTTATATCAATGATTTGGATGAGAATATAGGGAGCATGGTTAATAAGTTTGCAGATGACACCAAGATTGGTGGCATAGTGGGCAGTGAAGAAAGTTATCTCGGATTGCAACAGGATCTTGATCAATTGGACCAATGGACTGACGAATGGCAGATGGAATTTAATTTAGACAAATGTGAGGTGATGCATTTTGGTAGATTGAACCACCAGGGCAGGGCTTACTCAGTTAATGGTAGGGCATTGGGGAGAGTTAGAGCAAAGAGATCTAGGGTTACAGGTTCATAGCTCCATGAAAGTGGAGTCACAGGTGGACAGAGTGGTGAAAAAGGCATTCGGCATGCTTAGTTTCATTGGTCAGAACATTGAATACAGGGAGTTGGGATGTCTTGTTGAAGTTGTACAAGACATTGGTACGGCCACACTTGGAATAGTGCGTACAGTTCTGGTCACCCTATTATAGAAAGGGTATTATTAAACAAGAAAGAGTGCAGAAAAGATTTACTATGATTGATGGTTTGAGTTATAAGGAGAGGCTGGATAGACTAGAACTTTTTTCACGGGAGTGTAGAAGACTGAGGGATGATCTTATCGAGGTCTATAAAATAATGAGGAACATAGATCAGCTAGATAGTCAATATCTTTTCTCATGGGTAAGGGAGTCTTAAACTAGAGGGCATAAGTTTAAGGTGAGAGGGGAGAGATACAAAAGTGTCCAGAGGGGCAATTTTATCACACACAGGGTGGTGAGTGTCTGGAACAAGCTGCCAGTAGAGGCGGGTACAATTTTGTCTTTTAAAAAGCATTTAGACAGTTACATGGGTAAGTTGGGTATAGAGGGATACGGGCCAAATGCGGGCAATTGGGACTAGCTTAGGGGTTGTTTTTTTTTAAAAAGGGCAGCATGGGCAAGTTGGGCCGAAGGGCCTGTTTCCATGCTGCAAACCTCGATGACTCTTACTAAAATGATAGACAAGACTGGGAACTAAATATCCAAGGATATTTGATATTTAGGAAGGGCAGGCAAAAAGTGCAAGCAGCTGGGGTGGTGATAGTTAAAAATGAAATCTGTGCAATAGTGAGAGAGGGTATGGGCTCACAAATTTAGATGTAAAATCAGTCTGGGTGAAAGTAAGAAGGGGCGGCAAACATTAGTGAGAGTCGTTTATAGGCCTCCAAACAGTAGTGGTAAGTTATTGGATGGAACTAAACAGGAAATTAGAATGCATGTAACAAATATATATATATATATATATATTATATATATATATATATATTATATATTTATATATATATATATTATTATTATATATATATATTTATATATATAATTATATATTATATATATATATATATATATATTATTATTATATATATATATATATATTATATATATATATATAATATATTATATATATATATATATAATAATACTGTGCCGGAAGAATTCCTAGAGTGTGTACAAGGCTTTTTTTTAGACCAGTATGCCAAGGAACCAACGGAGGATCACACTATGCTAGGTTTAGTATTGTGCGATGAGAAGGGATTGATAAATAATCCTGTTGTGTGGGTTCCTTTAGAGAACAGTGACCATAACATGATTGAAAATGAAGTAGTCCAATCCATAACTAAGGCCTTAAATCTAAACAAAGGAAACTACAAAGGTATGAGACATGAGTTGGCTAAGATAGGTTGGGGGACTTCATTAAAAGGCATGATGGTGGATAGGCAATGGCTAATATTTAAAGAATGAATGCACACATTGCAACAGTTATCCATTCCTTTCTAGCACAAAAACGCAACTGGAAAAGCAGCCCAACCATGGCTAACAAAATAAATAAACAAAAAAAACAAAATAAATAGTATTAGATCTAAAGTTGCTAGAGAAAGCATGGGGATTGGAAGCAGTTTTGCATTCAGCAAAGAAGGACCAAGACATTGATTAAGAGAGGAATAATAGAGCCTGAGAGTAAACTTGTAAGGAATATAAAAACAGACTGTAAAAATGTCTATAAGTATGTAATAGCAAAAAGATTAGTGAAGACAAATGTCTTCACAATCCAAAAAGGGAGAATTTATAATGGAGAACAAGGAAATGGCAGCACAGTTAAACGGCTACTTGATGCAAATTTTCCAGAAATGCTAGGGAACAAAGTGTCTAATAAGAAGTAGGAATTGAAGGAAATTAGTGTCACTGGAAAAATTAGTGCGACTGAAAGTTGATTAAAACCCAAGGCCTGATAATCTACACCCCAGGGTACTAAAGGAGAAGGCCTTGAAAATAGTGGATGATTTGTTTGTCATCTTCCAAAGTTCTGTAGATTCTGTAACAGTCTTAGCAGATTGAAGAGTAGCAAATGTAACCCCGCTGTTTAAAAAAGGAAGGAGGAAGAAAATGGAATTACAGACTGATTAGCCTAATCAGTAGTCGGGAAAATGTTGGAATTTGTTATAAAGGATGTGATAATGGGACACTTACAAAATATGAGCAGGACAAAGTCAATATGGATTTATGAAAGGGAAATCCAGTTTAACAAATGTAACAGAATTTTTATGAGGACGTAACTAGCAGAATATATAAGGGAGAGCCAGTTGATGTAGTGTATTTAGATTTTTAGCAAGTTTTTGTAAGGTCTAACATAAGCGGTTAGTGTGCAAAATTAAAAAACATGGGATTAGGGTAATATATTGGCATAGATTGGAAAATTAGTTAGCGGACAGAAAACAGAACAGGAATAAATGGGTCTTTTTCAGAGTGGCAAGCAATGGCTAGTGTGATACTGCAGGGAACTGTGCTTGGGCCCCAGCTATTCACAGTATATATCAATGATTTGGATGAGGGAACTAAATGTAATTTTCCATGTTGCTGACACAAAACTTAGTGGGAATGTGAATGGTGCGGAGGATATTAAAGAGGCTTCAAGGTGATTTTAAACAAGTTGAATGAGTGCACAAATACATAGCAGATGCAGTATAATGTGGATAAATGTGAAGTTGTCCATTGTGGTAGGAAAAACAGAATGGCAGAGTATTATTTAAATGGTGATAGATTGGGAAATGTTGACATATAAAGGTACCTGTGTATTCTTTTTCATCAGTGTCTGAAAGCAAGTAGGCAGCAATAGCAAGCAGTTCGGAAGGGAAATGATATGTTGGCTTTCGTATCAAGAAGTTTTGAATTCAGGAGCAAGGATTTTTTATTGCAGCTATACAGGGCCATAGTGAGACCACTCCTGGATTTGTTTCACCTGTTGATGATGCACCTACTACTACTATGGAGATGAAAATTTGTTTGATTTTTTTCAAAATCATTTTGCTGGTCCATGTTCCAGCACCACTACTGACCCTGTCTCAATAGCTGTCTCAAAAGCTCATTGACCTTTGCTAAATTATGTAGGAACTTGTCTACTTGGTTGACCAAGTGAGGAATCTGAAGCTCAGTTATGTTCCTGGGTTATGGAAATTCTCTGGCTGATTTAAATAATACTCTGCCATTCTGTTTTTCCTACCACAATGGACAACTTCACATTTATCCACATTATACTGCATCTGCTATGTATTTGTGCACTCATTCAACTTGTTTAAAATCACCTTGAAGCCTCTTTAATATCCTCCGCACCATTCACATTCCCACATTTTGTAGATCAACTGTGATTCCAGTGGCTTGTTCTTTCTATGTAACCTAGAATCTTGATCAGAGGTTTGGTGAACTCACATTTTTCATTAATATTAGGTTTGCATCCTGTAAGATTCTTAGGACTGTTCTAATTCAGCAGTCATGCTCTTCTCTCATGGGGCCATGTATAAGTATATTGTCCATATGGCAGATTACTCCTTCTTTGGTTTGAGACATAGCTCTTGGAAAATTTCAGGAGTGGACACTATTCCAAATTGTAATAATCTATTGAAACAATAATGACTGAATGACATTATAAATGTGATCCACAAAACTGATTCTTTGTCCTGAGGTAACTGTCAAAATTTACTCTTACTTCCAGTTTGCTAAATAAAATACCCATGGCTTGTTTGGCAAAGCTCTCCTCCATTGAGGCATCAGATGGATCTTCCATTTCACTGATTTGTTTGGTTGAGTCAAGTCCACATAGATTCTTACAGAGCCATTTGGCGACCGTATCCATTCTTGAACACCATTTTGTTGGCATGGTGAGATAATCCCACCTCATTACATCTTCTCAATTTGACCTTTAACTTTATCCAAGAGTGGGTCAGAGACTTTTCTCAGTGTAAAGAAGAAAATTGGTTTAGCACCACCTCATTACTTGCCATGAAGGGAGTGCAACAGAGGTTCACCAGACTGATTCCTGGGTTGGCAAAAATGTAGTATGAGGAGAAATTGGGTAACTAAGTCTGTATTCACTGGAATTTAGAAGAAACAGAATGCATTTCTGGCAGGATGAACAGACTGGTGCAGGGGTAATGTTTCCTCTGATTGGGGAGGTCTAGAACAAGGAGTCATAGTCTCAGGATATGGGGGAGACCATTTAGCACTGAGATGAAGAGAAAATTCTTCATTCAGAGGGGGGTGCAATCAAAAAAAAACTGACGAAATTTAGGATTTTTAGCTTGGTGGTGTTTGGAAAGGCGAAGTTTGAGAGGTGATTCTTAGGTATTTCAGGTAGTTAAAGGAATGGAGATGGTGAATCTAGGACATTAATCTAGTCAAAGAAAATTTACCATTGATGTCAGGAAATTTTATTTACACCAAGTGGCTAATGTATGGAATACCCGATCAAAAAGATGCATTTTTTTTGCAAGTAATGAGCGACGGTTAATGAAGGATTTTTTTTGGTATACAAATTGCAAGTGTTGCGTTTGTACCGTGGAGTTTAATATCAGATAACCGATAGAAAGTAGGTGGTTACAACAAAAAGCTTACTGTAATATAACTTAAGATATTTGGTGTACGAAAAACTTGTGTCACGTGACAATTGTATTGTGAACATTACTTAAGGCGGCAGTTTATATTTCATTGTAAATATCCAATAACGACTGTTGATGTTTCGCTTGGTGAGTCCTTGGAGAACTCACAACTACTACTTAAGGTTGTTGCCTGGCGATGAGAAGCCGTTGATTTTGGTTCTAACGCGGGAATAAAGCCGGGCTTGTGTTCTAATGACTCAGTTATTTGCCTTCGATTCCACTTGATCGTTAGCCCGCTGGTAATGCACTCAAACGAACCGTGTCTCTGTTTCTGCTAGTCGTCTTAAAATGCTTGATCGAGTGTTGAATTACATTTTCTTAAAATGCAAGAGTGGGGTCTCTGGCGATGTGAGGATGTCAGTTACAGATGGCGAAAATACGATCGAGGTGAGCAGGATGGAGACTTTGAGACCGTTTAAACGAGCTATTTGCCCGTAGCTTAATCGTTACAACTGCATCATTGTATTGTAATCGCTGATGGAAAAGTGAGATTTTTTCTAAAATCCACGTTAAACTGTTATCTTTTGAAATGTTTATTTCACAGGACTTCAAGGTTTTAACGCTACTGGGGAAGGGTTCATTTGCATGCGTTTACAGAGCAAAGTCTGTGAGCACTGGCCTGGAGGTGGCGATAAAAATGGTAAGGTTATATTAATCTTTTTAAAGATAAATTTTAATGTAAACGCCAATCCATACACGAACAACTGACAATGATTATATTTTGGCTAAGTTTGTAAAGAGAAGAAATTCCAATCTTGTGTCAACAGAATCTGTTTTAAACTTTCAACTTGAAACTACCTAACCATCATAAATTGATCGTGTCTTTTTCCTCGAGCAACATTGCCTGCCTTAGAACTGCTGTGAATACTTCTCAAGCAACTTAACCTGTTCATCCTCCCAAGGACCCATTCCCTAACTACCTTTTCCTCTCTGAAGCCCTCAATATCCTGACTTCCAGATCTGTGCCCATCCTTCCCAGAATTCTATCTTCTAGTTCATCTTCCCTTGGCACAAAACAACACTTGCTAACAATTGGCATCACCTTTGAGGGCAATTGTGGTGAATCAGCCTTCTCGCTCGTTGTACTGCATGTAACACAGTTCACCACACTAGTCTTTTTCAATATCCGTCTTCTGGGGACATTTCTACATATCTGAATATAGTCAGTGCATTGCCAACAGTGGCTTCTGTTTTCCCTTCTACACAATCATCAGAGTCCCACAAGGGACCCATACCATGATGTCCTTTTGTGTGAATGGTAATGACACCCAGCTCTACTACTTCCTTTTCTCCCAACTGTCAAAATGCCGTTGATCTGTTTGTATAGCATTAGTCTTAGATCCATCACAACTTTCACCAGTTCAATATTGGGGAAGCCATTGTCTTCAGCCCTTGCCATTAACTGAATCTCCATCCTAGCCAATCTTGAGGTGAATGAGATCTGCTTGCACTAAATTCCCCTTTCATATCATGTCTGTTCTTTGATCAATATTGACTTCCCAAATTTGCATTTACATTCCTCCTTGATGTGTCCTGACTAACTGCAATTTCCTTTGGTCATATGCTTCTTCCTAAAGATTCAATTTCTTTGACTCTTATTTATCCATTTATTGGAGACTGTACTCAGTAGAACTTCCCAACATTTATCAAAAACCCTCTCAAAACTCACCTCTTTGACCAAATGTTTGATACCTCTTTCCCTGGCACAATGTCTATCTATTTGTGAAATATCTCTGGTATTTCCTCATGTTACAAATATCAACTCTGTTCATCTCTCTATAGATGAATATTTTACCATTTTCTGTTATTTCAGATTCCAGCATATGCAGAATTTTGCTTTTCCATATAAATTTGCTTTTTTTTTATAATTGCAAACTGTGAACTCTGAGTAGTTTCCATGCTTTCCAATTGAATAGGACATTAGGGCCGTGTTTCTGAGAAAACTTGAATCTATTTGTAAACTATTTCAGCTACACACCATCACTGAAATTATAATTTAATTCTGGAGTCTGGAGAAAAGAGTTTGTTGGAACTCTTGAATATTTTTAACTATTCTGGAGTTAATGAAAATGTTTAACTATTGTGGGCATTGGTAATATTTACTTTTAATTGCAAGGAATGGATCTGTGCAAAATGCACTCTGGATAAGAATAATTGGAATTCTAGCCAGGCAATATAATTACGCTATTTGTCTGGAATCAACATTACAGTCTAATGTTCAGACACTTGAAAGGCCCAGTAACTGTTCATCAATATTGTTAAATATTTTTTGGAAACCCAATTGTTGAAAAGTACTTGGAGCTGTAAGACGCTGAACCAGTATCGAGATCAAGGTCCTCATGTCTTCTTACTTGGAAAATTTTCAAGCAAAATAGAGCAATGAACAAGAAGTAATACCAAGAATCTAGTTGACATATGCCTTATGTGGGGAAAATATCTCATATCTGCTTGGCAATGTTTTGATGTGCAGGAGCATGAAGTAAAGAATTGCAATTCCTGTCCTACTGTGCTAGTAATACAAACTGCAATCTTACCAAAAAAAATTCTAAGTGTCAAAAAAGTCTGAAAATCAGAGTGTTACATTCTGGTTTTTTTGGACGAGTTTGCAATCTTCCCACACTGACAATTTTTCTTTGGCGTGGCAAGCCGGAAAGGGGCCAATCAACGGGCTGGTAAATTCACACCCATTATGTATGGAAAGAATGAATAATTACTTTCCCTAACAGGGTATACAATTTTGCATTCCAGTGAAATGTTCAGATAGTTGTGAAGTACTCTTGGAATAAACAGCACTAATTTAATTCATCTATTTACATATTACTGAAGTTATATGTTATTACAATAATAAATTATTCAATAATTTATTACTAAATAAATCTTTACGCAGTTAATGAATTTTATTTTCATAAGGCTAGTACTTTAACGACCAATTACTGATTATAGGTAACCTTATAAGCATTGTTTATTAGCATTTCTGCATATCTTGATGCAAAGTGGTTTTCTGTTGTCAGATTGACAAAAAGGCCATGCATAAAGTGGGAATGGTGCAGAGAGTCCGGAACGAAGTGGAAATCCATTGTCAGCTGAAGCATCCCTCTATATTGGAGGTAAATTGCTACTTTTTATTAACTGTTTTTGTTTAATCTAATCTGTCAAAATACTTGAAGATGCTTCTTGTTTTCTTTCAGCTCTACAATTATTTTGAAGACAATAATTATGTCTATTTAGTATTGGAGATGTGTCACAATGGAGAGATGAGCAGATATTTAAAAAACAGGAAAGCCACTTTCTCTGAAGATGAAGGTAACTACCATCTGAAAATATTGAAGGGGGGCATATGAAAGTTTTTAAGAAGTGATACCTTTCCTGAACCTCTGGATTCTCCATTTGTTAAATAAAAAACTAATATGCAAAACACTTTGACCTTCTCTTTTCTCCCATAAATTGGCTTAAACACCCTCTTATACCTCCTCTGCCTTTCTCCAATGACAAGTGCGAAGAACTCAGACTTTTTGGTCACAAAGATGGAGACTATGCATTCACCTGCCTCTACTGCTTTTTTTCCTTCCCCCCTAGCCCAAGGCACCAAGCTTCTCAGAATATTCTCCACTGACCGAACGCTGAATTTGCATCTTTTTCTGGACTTCTTCCCATCTCTCGCTGTGCTCATCTCATCTGTGCAACCTCTCCAGCCTCCTCATCCCCATGCCCACCAAATTGTTGACCACCCAACTTTCCTTTATGGCCTATTGTTAGCTGATATAAGTTTCCCTCTCCTCAGCTACCGTCACCTTCCTCTTCAGTTCTGCCATTATCATCCCACCCCTGATTTTTGCAAAATACTACTCTTTTGCCAACCTTGTTGATAAAGGGGAGCCTGAAACTGTGGTATCCTTGGAGTTCCAAATAGCATTTGATAAATTACCACATCAAAGGTTAGTAAAAAATAAGAGCTCATGCTGTAGGAGGTATCTTATTTGTATGGAAAGAGGATTGGTTAGCTAACAGTGTGTAGGGATGATTGGCAAGCTGTAACCAGCTGTGTGTCAATGGGATCAGTGTTGGGGCTTCAACTATTTACAATCTATATAAATGACTTGGGTGAAGGGACTGAATGTACGGTAGTTAAATTTGCTGATGACGCAAAAAGGACATTGGGGGACGCGATTCTTCCAAAAGTGCTGAATTGGCGAGAACTGGTGTAAATCACAACTGTTTTTTCAGTTCAACTTCAGACCCAATCTACACATTCTGCAATGCAGAGATCACAATCATGAATCTCATTAAAAGTTTGGGGAGGTGGGGCCTATTCATGCCGGAGTGCGACAGTTCCGGATCTCTGTGCATGCGCAGTGGCCCCCAAACTATCAGATTGCACTTTGCTGAAAGTGGAGTTCAGGCCACAGTCATGTAAACATGTGAACTAGGAACAGGAGTAGGCCACTTGACCCTTGAGCCTGTTCTACCATTCAGTAAGAACATGACTTGTTATAATGTAACCAATGGTAACAGGATGTGGTGGTCAGATGACCCGCTATAAATAGAAAGCAGATGGGGATTGTGCGGAGCGGGTGTGGCCCAAGTGTGGGGTAATGAAGTTACTTTATTAAACCTTTACTTTGATTTACTTTGAAGTTCGTTATTTTATTGCTTGTAACTGGAGTATTCTTACTACCGGATCAACAAGCTGTTCTGACTGTAGCCTCCCCAAGAAGGGACCTGGAGCTGTGAAGCAGCAGTGCTAACCACTGTGCTACCGTGCCGCCCATGTCCTGATGCGATTTGGTGTCCTGTTTTGTTTTGATGCCTCTAAAGCATTTTTTAATGTTTATCACCTTGAAAATGCCATATAAATACAAGTTGTTGTTGTGGACTTGAAACATAGCACAGGTGTCAAATGCCATTTAGCAAATTAGCCTCTCCTATATTCCTTCAGAAGTCAGGAACCTCTAGTGTCGAGAGATTCGTGTATTACTTTGAGGTACTTTATGAAAGCCAACTATTGCTTCCTTGGATTTATACTCTTATCTGCTGAGCTCTACTTACATGTTATTAACCTTTCTCCCCACTGTTGTATATTGTGCTTGTGTGTAGAGTCAACTTCCTCTCCTCCACATTTTTCCCATTATTCTGTACTTTTATTGTTATGTCCCTTGCTTATTGCCTTTGCATTTTTCTACATTAAACACTTTTCTCTTTTTTTTGGTCCAATTTCCCAGCTAACCAACCAATGGATCCGATAGTTGCCAAAGTGAGCCAAAGTTGTATATTTGGGACGTGAAAAGTTGAAACCTAATTTGTTAGAAATCAGAAATAAGGAAACAAATCTATTCAGAATTTATTATGAACTCAACAGTGGGAATGGAGGAAGAGCTGTGTAGACAAATTGGAGACGTATGCAAAAATAACAAGGCTATAATAATAGGTGACTTTAATTATTCAAAGATAAACTAAGGAAAGAAAGTAACTCGTAACAAAGAAGGGAACTGCTTCTATGTAAAATATTTGAAATACTTATGTATTCACTTTTGTTTTTCCACAGCTCGACACTTCATGCATCATATTGTTACTGGCATGTTATATCTCCACTCACATGGTATTCTGCATCGAGACCTCACCCTTTCTAACCTTCTACTCACAAGCGATATGAACATAAAGATTGCTGATTTTGGATTAGCAGCACAGCTGAAAATGCCAAACGAAAAGCACTTCACCATGTGTGGTACCCCCAATTACATTGCACCAGAAATCGCAACCCATAGTGCTCATGGCCTTGAATCTGATGTGTGGTCTCTTGGGTGCATGTTTTATACCTTTCTGGTGGGAAAGCCACCCTTTGATACCGACACTGTTAAAAATACACTGAACAAGGTGATGCTGGCAGATTATGAAATGCCAACATTTATTTCGAATGAGGCTCGAGATCTAATCTACCAGTTGCTTCGGAAAAATCCAGTAGACCGTATCAGTCTTTCTGGTGTATTAGACCATTCGTTCATGATGAAGTGCCCTTCATCCAGAAGTAAAAATTCAGAAACTGTGGAGGACTCTATGGATAGTGGGCATGCCACAATTTCAACAGGATTTACCATTGGAACAGGATCCTCTAGTGCTAGTACAATGGGACGCTTGCATCAAAAGACTAAGCAAGTAATAGGACAGTTTCTCCCAAACAAAATGGCAGTAATTACCTCACACAGTAGACTTATCAATGATACTTCATCCATGGAAGGTAGTGCAGTCTTTAGTGAGAGAAGTGTACAAAATTCTGAAATTATCAGAGGTGGCAGAGGCAGAACTGTGCAACATTCAGAGGAAGAACGACCTCATTCTAGGTGGCTTCGCAGGGCACACTCCACTGATCGATCTGGTACTTTTCAAAGCCAGAATCTAGAAAAGCCCTCTAGTATTTTAGAGCGATGTCACTCTGTTGATGCACTGACAAAGTCCGCCAGACCTGGAATGTACAATCCTGCAAATTTGTATGGAGATGGTTATATGGATAGTCAGCAGTTCAGTAGAGACAGTTCAAGTATTGTTGGCTTGCGTGATAAACCCACAATATCTCCACCTGTCAAGCATACAGCAAAGTAAGTACTTTTTATTTTGCCAAATAGCAAATCTTTGTCCATTGTCATTTAACACTGGATGCTGTGGGTTAAAAAGATAGTAAAAGCTTGGATAGAATTGATGGCAATAAATGACTTCTATAATTACAATATAGAACATGTGTTTTAACAGGTAAACCTCTACACTGTCTGCTGTTGCACAAATTCAGTTTAATATGGGCAAGTCTTGGACCCCAAGATTTTCATGCTGTAATGCAAACACCAGCCTCCCTCCACTACAAACACAAAAGAAAACTTAATTATTTTGTTGATATTTTATGACACATTTATTTTGGAACGTGAGAACTAGAAACTGATGGCATATGTATGCAATATTGACCTGGCATTGGTGGATTAAAGCCAAAGCACTAGGCAGGAGCAAAAAACACAGCTATGAAATAATATGGCCTCGAGATATGGTTCCAGTAAATCATGTTATGTCGGAGTCCTAGATAGCTAAATGAAAGTAGGGAGCTCTAGGCAAAACCTTGTGTAACATAAACCATATATTTAAATGTTGTTGCTTCAGACAGTAATTTGGCAAGCTTAGAAACATCCTTGCCTCGAACTGTGCCAAAATAGTATGTTCAGCATGTTCAATGGTTTCATGGCAATGGTACCTTTTGAGTGAATGTTTTTCATTATTGAACAGGCTTATGAAAATTAAAATGGCCTCTTCTCATTTGTCAGCCTTAAATTCTTTAGTTAACTAGGAGCCAACCTCTCAAGTTGTTAATAAGGCACTTACCTATCCTAATTTTATTCACAGGTCAAATTTTGCTTATCAGCCTGTGTCCAGTGGGACATTCTTGGAGCAGATATCGCAGATTGGTACAACACAACGCTGGTTTGAAAATGTTCAAGCACATAATGGTATGCAATTAAATTTTGTCATTTCAAAAGTTAATACAATGGCAAATATGCTACTTTCATTTTAACTTTTTTCTCTTGTAGGCCTGTGCCAGGCATCTTTTTTAGGTTGAGATGATTATCTGGAGATCTGCCAGCATGCTTAGTATTTTTATTCTTTCATAGGATGTTGGCATTGCTGGAAAGGCCAGCATTTATTCCCATCCCTAATTGTTCTTGAGAATGTGGTGGTGAGGACTTTCTTGAACCACTGCAGTCTATCTGGTACAGGTACATCCACAAAGCTGCTGGAAAGGGAGTTCCAGGATTTTGATGCTCAGCAGTGAAAGAATGGTGATATAGTTCCAAGTCAGGATGGGGTGTATAGCTTGGAGGAAAGCTTTCAGGTGATGGTGTTTCATGCATCAGCTTGTTCTTCTAGATGGCAGAGGTGTTGTGGGTTTGGAAGGTGCTGTCAAAGGAGTCTTGGTGAGTTGTTGCAGTGCATCTTGTAGATGGTACATACTGCTGCCACTCTGGTGGAGGATCTGAATGTTTACGGTGATGGATGGCATGCCAATAAAGTGGGCTGTTTTGTCCTGGATGGTGCTGAGCTTCTTGAATGTTGAGGCTGCACTCATCCAGGCAAGTGGAGAGTATACCATCATACTTTTGCTTGTAGCTTGTAAATGGTGGACTGACACTCTACAGAATTCCTGGCCTCTGACCTACTCTTGTAGCCACAGTAGATGGCTAGTCCAGTTCAGTTCCTAGTCAATAGTAACCCCAGAATGGTGATAGTAGGGGCTTTGACAATGATAGTGACTTTGAATGCCATGGGGAGATGCTTGGATTCTCTCTTGTTGGAGATGGTCATGCCTGTCACTTGTGTGGCGCAGATATTACCTGCCACTTCTCAGCCCAAGCCCAAATGTTGTCCAGGTCTTGCTGCATCTGGACACAATGTCTGAGAAATTGTGAATGGTACTCAACATTGTGCAATCATTAGTGTACGTCCCCACTTCTGACCTTAACAATGGTGGAAAGGTCATTGATGACACAACTGAAGATGGTTGGGCTGAGACACAACCCTGAGGAGCTTCAGTGATGCCCTGGAATTGAGATGATTGACCTTCAATCACCGCAGCCATCTTCCTTTTTGCTGGGTATGACTCCAACTATTGGGGAGTTTTCCTCCAATTCCCATTGACCAGTTTTGTTATGCCACCTTGATGCCATACTCAATCAAATGTTGCCTTGGTGGCAAGGGCAGCCACTCTCTCTCCTCACTTCCCAATGGTCCCAACAGTGCCAGGTCAGAGCAGTGGTCGTTTCCAGGGTGACTGGCAGTCCCCCCAGTGGAGATTGCCACAGGAGCTGGACATCATGGTGAATTTTGGGGGGGGGACATGGCAGGGTTCAGTTTGGCTGTGATCTTTTTGGGGTGGGGTAAAGAGGGTGGTGATCTTTGGAAGGGGTTGCCACGCATGGACACAGGGGACCTGCAAAAGGAGCTCCCCTTCCTGTTCAGTAGTGACCCATGCAGCTATACCTGCCAGACTTATGTTGTGGGCCTCTCCTGACTGCAGATAAGATAGTATCGGGGGTGGTAAGTTGGGGCCCTTAAGTGGTCATTAATTGGATGCTTAGTTTAAGGGGGCTCTAAGCCCAAATATCTCATCCACCACTTACAGGTCAGGGGTTGGCGATGGTGGAGGTGTGTGCCGAATTCTGAGCCCCACACCCCAACCTTTAAACTTTGGCAGGGTAGTGTAAATTCCAGCCCATTGTAATTTAAGGTTTTTTAGCCAAAGTAGTACCCAGTTTCCTGAAGAGAAATTTCTGAAAGTGTCACATGGGTAATGTACATAAATGTGTACAATAATTGGGCAAACTTAGATCGTCAAGATTTGTTCATTTAAGTTAACGTGTATCATTTTGTACCTCCTAGCTCCTCTCAAAAGAACAGTGGATGTTAGTGCCACAAGTAGTCCTAGTGGAAGTTTCCACAGTGAAAGAAAGCAGCAGATTACCAAAGAAGTATCAACAAATACATGGGGAAAGAATCCCAGCAACAAAATAAAAAGTGATACTTTTTATGAAGAGAGCTGCTGCAAAAAACAGATGGGAATTCAGAAATATGATGGGGTTCCTTTACCAGCAGGATGGAGCTCTGCAAAAGGAGACAACGGGCAAGCAGATGCACAGTATAGCTGTCAAGTGTTGAAACAGCACAGCTTTGTACAAGGGGAAAGACAGCCTGTTGAGAATCAGATGAGAACATTGCAAGAGTTGGTCTCACCGCTGAGGGCCCACAGACTTAAACCGATCCGTCAGAAAACCAAAAATGCAGTGGTAAGGATTACAACTTCAATTTACTATTAACAAATGAATTAGTTGTAAAACTTGTATGGGAATTTCTTGATTTGATTCTAAATTGAAACATGGGTTAATAATAATAAAGGCAAGTACTTAGTACCATCTACATCAGGAAATTCTAGGTCTCATTGACCTCAACAAAAATAGTACTTGGCCCACAATAATTAGTCTCTGTTCTTGAGCTGGGTTGGATTTGCAACCTGTAGCAAGCCATGTGTCAAATAACTAGGGCGTCACAGTCCTGGAGAGTATAACTCAAAAAATAGATGATGGTCAGTTGGCCATCTGTGCCAGAGAGTGCGAGCAAGACAAAAGTCAAGACCTTGGCCAAAGAAGTAAGTTTTAGCATGAGCCTTAATGAAGGCGAGGAGGATGAGAGAAGGAAGTGTTTAAAGAGTGAATTTCAGTGCATGAAGCTAGTTAGTGAAACACATGACTGCCAATGGAGTGGCAAAAGGAAGTGGAGAGGCACTGTCAGAGGAAAGTAGAATGCGGGCAATTCTATAGTTTGAGGCAGTTAGAGACAGGAAGATGGAATGCTATGAAGGCATTTGAGCATCAGTTTTGGAATTTTAAATTTGAACTGTTGGACATTTTTATAGCATCTTTCAGAATTATAAGAACATAAGAAATGGGAGCAGGAGTAGGCCATCTAGCCCCTCGAACCTGCCCCGCCATTCGATAAGATCATGGCTGATCTGAAGTGGATCAGTTCCACTTACCCGCCTGATCCCCATAACCACTAATTCCCTTACCGATCAGGAATCCATCTATCTGTGATTTAAACATATTCAACGAGGTAGCCTCCACCACTTCAGTGGGCAGAGAATTCCAGAGATTCACCACCCTCTGAGAGAAGAAGTTCCTCCTCAACTCTGTCCTAAACTGACCCCCCTTTATTTTGAGGCTGTGCCCTCTAGTTCTGGCTTCCTTTCTAAGTGGAAAGAATCTCTCCACCTCTACCCTATCCAGCCCCTTCATTATCTTATAGGTCTCTATAAGATCCCCCCTCAGCCTTCTAAATTCCAACGAGTACAAACTCAATCTGCTCAGTCTCTCCTCATAATCAACACCCCTCATCTCTGGTATCAACCTGGTGAACCTTCTCTGCACTCCCTCCAAGGCCAATATATCCTTCCGCAAATAAGGGGACCAATATTGCACACAGTATTCCAGCTGCGGCCTCACCAATGCCCTGTACAGATGCAGCAAGACATCTCTGCTTTTATATTCTATCCCCCTTGCGATATAGGCCAACATCCCATTTGCCTTCTTGATCACCTGTTGCACCTGCAGACTGGGTTTTTGCGTCTCATGCACAAGGACCCCCAGGTCCCTTTGCACAGTAGCATGTTGTAATTTTTTTCCATTTAGATAATAATCCAATTTGCTATTATTTCTTCCAAAGTGAATAACCTCGCATTTGTCAACGTTATACTCCATCTGCCAGATCCTCGCCCACTCACTCAGCCTGTCCAAATCTCTCTGCAGACCTTCTACGCCCTCCACACGATTCACTTTTCCACTTATCTTTGTGTCGTCTGCAAACTTTGTTACCCTACACTCAGTCCCCTCCTCCAGATCGTCTATATAAATGGTAAATAGTTGAGGCCCCAGTACTGATCCCTGCGGCACGCCACTAGTTACCATCTGCCAACCAGAAAAGCACCCATTTATTCCAAATCTCTAATCTCCCAGTGTGTTTTGCACTTTATAGGCTGTATGCAGAAAAGTCCTACAAAAGCAATGCGAGAATGCTTTGGTGATATTCATTGAGAGATGAATATTGGCTTGGACACCAAAAATAGCTCCCCATCTCTTCAAAATAGTACCATGGGATCTTTTGATTATACCTGAGAGGGCAAGCAGGGCCTTAGATTAACTTTGCAATAGAAAGATGCTGCCTTTGACTATACAGCATTGTGTCAGTACTACACTGGAGTGTCAGTATAAATTTCTGTGCCCATGTCTCTGGAGTAGGGCTTGGACCCACCGCCTCGGAGGAGAGTGCATGATGTATGACTACTGAGCCAATGCTGATACTGTGTTTAAACACTAGGTATTGAGGGAACCAGAAGCTAATGTATGTTAGCAAGGAGAGGAATAATTGACAAGCGGGACTTAGCGCAGGATAATGTAAAGGCAGCAGAGATTTGGATGAGTTGAAGCTTATGCACTCGCAAGAAAGGGAAATCAGCCAGGACAGTATTAAAGTTTTGGAGTAATAAAGACATGGATAAGCATTTTAGCAGATGTGAGTAAGATCATAGCTTCAGAAGAAAAGCTTGTGTAAGACACCAAGATCACAAACGGGTTTGTTTGATCTGCATCAGTAGCTAAGGAAGAAACCAGAATCTTTGCCATACAAACCTTGTAGCCTGGGTCTTCTCAAAGTTTAATGGGAGGAAATTGCAGCTTATTGATGACGGCGAACCTGATGAGTATTGGAGGGTTGAGAGAGATGAAGAAGTAGAGCTGAGTTCCATCAATCAAGAAGTGAAAGCTGACATCTGTGGGTGGTCCCCAGGGGAAGCTTGGAGGATAAATATGAGGGGCACATCTATGGACGCGGGTAACCTTACAGGGTGGGAAGTGAACTGATCACTGGAGATTTTCTGGGTATGCTTAATTAGGTAAGAGCAAAATAAGTGAAGGCAATCCCAGTGAGCTGGACAGTGGAGGCAATCCCTGTCCATTACCACTCTCCTCCCTCCACCTGGCTGAACTCATTCTATCAGTTAACAATTTCTCCTTTAATTCGTCTCACTTCCTGCAAATGGAAAGTGTGGCCATGGGTATTTGCATGGGCCCCATTTATGCCTGTCTTTTTGTGGGTTACATAGAACATTTCCTGTTCCAATCCTAATCGGGCCTTCACCCACAACTCTCTTTCTATTATATTGATGACTGTATTGGTGCCACTTCATGCTCTTCTCTGGATCTGGAAAAAAATTGTAATTTCTTTTCCTTCCAATTTCCACCCCTCTCTTACCTTCACATGGTCCGCCTCTGGCACCTCTTTTCCCTCTGTATCCATTTCTGGTGATAAACTGATCACCAATATTCATTACAAGCCCATCGACCCATGTAGCTACCTCAGCTACAGCTCCTGACATCCTGCTTCCCGTAAGGACTGTGCCCCATGGTTGACAGGGTACTCCAACCAGATTTGATTCACATTCTTTTGCCTCCATCCAAAAGCCATGGTAGGGTCCCCCTTGTCCTCACTTCCCATCCCACCAGTGCCGTATCATCTTCTGCCACTTCCTCCAATTCCAGCATGATGCCACCATGAAACCGATTTTCCCCATATCCCATCAGCATTCTGCAGGGACCGCTTCCTCCATGGCACCCTGGTCCACTCCTCCAACACCTCATTGCTTTCCCATGGTACCTTCCCTTGTATTTGCAGAAGGTGCAGCACCTGCTCCTTTAACTCCTCCTTCCTCACCATTCATGGCCCCAAACCCTCCTTACTGGTGAAGTAACATTTCATTTGTACTTCAGTTTGGTCTACTGTATTCTTTGCTCCCAATGCGGTCTCCTTAGCACTGGGGAGACTAAATGCAGATTGGGTGACTGCTGAACACCTGCAAGCATGACCTCAACCTTCCTGTTTCTTGTCATTTCAACTCAGCATCTTCCTCTCATGCCCACATGTCTGTCCTTGCCCTGCTGCAATGCTCCAGTGAAGCCCAATGCAGTCTGGAGGAGCAGCACCTCACTTTCTGATTAGGCACATTACAGTCCTCATAGTTCAAGAGCCTTATACTCTGACCTTTCTCTTCCATTGTGACTTTTTTATATCCCAAATATTTTTTGTCCCAACACAAACCTCCCCACCGCTAACTGGACCATCTGTCACCCATTGTTAAATTTTGCTTTCATTGAGAATTAACCTTTATTTTCTCATTAGCACATTCTGATATTTTATGTCTATGCAACTGCTAGCACCTTTTCCTCCCATTAACACTTCCTCTGTCTCGTGACCTATACATCATGATTGCAATCTCTCCAAACTTCCACCAATCACTGACCTTCTCTGCTTCAGCTGCTACACCCACTCTTAAACAGTATGTAATCTATCACATTCCTCCTCCTCTTAGCTCTGAAGAAGAGTCATATGGATTCGAAATGTTTGCTCTATTTTCTCTCTCCACATGTTTGCCAGACCTGCTGAGTTTTTCCATCAGTTTCTGTTTTTGTTTCAGATTCCAGCAAAATGTAGATCAAAAATTGTATCATGACTGTGTTGAAGTCTATAGCAAGGTTAGAGATGTAAAGCAGTTTAGTCAGAAAGGATGTCATTTGTATGTATGTTTCAGACATTTTATATTATGGCATGGGCAGAAACCTGCTTGGTGAGATTCAGACATGAGTTACAAGCAAGTACACATTTGGTAGGTAAAAACATGTTTAGGAGTTTTGAAGAGGACAGGGAGGTTGGTGATGTGGTTTTGATTTCTGAAGGCGTAAAAGTTGAGCAGGGTTTTTCAAGAGGGACAACAACTGGTTTTGAAAATGAATGAGGGGGGAAACCTTCCCAGTTAACTTGAATAGGGGCAGAGAAGAAAGTTGGGTGGTCATCACTTTCATGAGAATGAGGGTAAGGGCATATGAGGTGGTGAAAGATCTTTGGTTTTGAGGCCATGGATACCTAAAGTAAGCAGTCAGCTATTTGTAAGTAGTCAGCTATTTGTAAGTAATGTTAGGATAATTTATTACGAACTGAGAGGACTATTATCAGAAGTGAGGGGCTACAGCTATCTGGAAAGATTCAACAGATCAGAGCTTTTTACTCTGCAGTGATCTCCTGGAGAACTTTATAAATGGGCTGGACAAGGCTGGGATGAGGAGCATGTTGTAAACTTGTTGGGAAATCCAAAACTGGGGGTCATAAATACAATGTAGTACTACTAAATCTACTATGGAAATAAGGAGATAATTCTTCATTTAATGCAAGGTTAGAATGTGAAGCATCCACTACAGGAAGTGGTTGAGTCAAATAGTTTTGATGCTGTCAAAATGAAACAAAATTAGTACATGAGAATAAGGAAGATATGCTTAATAAGTGGAAATTGGATAGGTAAAATGGGAAGAGACTTGCCTCTGTTCATTTGATTTTGTTGAATTGATTATTGATTATTTTAAAAAGACATATAAACACCTGCACAGGCCAATTGGTCTGAATGTCTTGTTCCTGTACAATAGATTATTCTATCTTTGAATACCTCAATTTTTGACGTACAGCTATACATAATTAAACTTGTTGTTCAGGTGAGTATTCTCGACTCAGAAGAAGTATGTATGGAACTTCTGAAAGGGAGTGGAACTCAAGAGCGTGTGAAAGAAGTACTTCGAATATCTTCTGATGGAAGCACGGTAGGTTATTTAAGAAATGTTGATAATTTGATTCAGTGACTTGGATTATCTATATGTGGGTATAGGAGGATTTCTTCTAAACACATGAGTTGTTTTGATAATTCTGCCAATAGTTTATAGTTTCTATGTGTCATATTCTAATACATTCCAGTAACTATATTCAAGTTGGTTTAATCTAGAGGAAAGATATTTTGTACATTGTTTTATCAATGATATCTCGATTTCACTCCAGGTTTCATTGATGTACAGCTAATGCTATGACACATTTCATTAGATGTTGCCAACAAAATCAGTGTTTCATGTGTTTGATATTACTCTCTACAGGTCCATATATATCACCCAAATGAGGGAAGAGGCTTCCCACTGGATGACAGACCTCCATCTCCACCAGAGGATGTATTTGTTTACAATTTTGACAACTTGCCAGGTATCCATTATTAATAGGCAATGTTGAAGCTGAGGTTTTCTTGCATTTTCACATATTTTTAAAATTATAGAAGGCCAGGTTATGTAGCTTTGATAGCAAGAAATTATTTACAGCATAATTTAATTGAGTATTTTTATCATGTTGGTGTAGATTATGTATAAATAGCACACATTCCAGTTATCCAATAAACAGACTTGTTAAATATGCCTGGCTAGTGCTGTCATAGTCCAAATTAATGTGTTTCCTTTTAAAATTATTGATTTTCATGATCAATCTTAAAAGGAAGGATAAATAAGAATGTAACAATTTAGTGCTTTATTTTGGTTTCTATTCTAGTCTCTCTAATTTATATTGGCAAAGTAACAAGTTTGAGAGTCAAGGTAGTGAAGAGAACTAAAATTTAGTGTTGTGTAAAGAGGAGGATTTAATTAATGATCTCATAGTTGAAGATCCTCTAGGGAAGAGTGATCACAGCATGATAGAACTCCAAATTCAGTTTGCTGGCGAGAAACTGGAGTCCCACACTAGTATTCTGGATTTAAACAAAGGAAATTATATAGGCATGAGGACAGATTTGGCCCCAGTGGACTGGGCAGGAAGACTACAAGGTAGGACAATTGATGAACAGTGGCAGATGTTTAAGGAGCTATCCAAGTCCTCACAACTAAAACATATTTAAGAGAGGAGGAAAGATGGTAAAAGGAGAGAAAGACTTCAATGGCGAAGCAAGGGAGTTAAGGAGAAAACGTAAAGACAAAAGCGAAGGCATGTTGTATTGCAAAGGCCAGTGGCACACTAGAAGATTGGGAAGCTTTTAAAGATCAGCAAAGGGTTGCTAAAGTAATAAAAACAACAAAGGTAAATTATGAAAGAAAACTAGTGCAAAATATAAAAACAGACAGCAAAAGCTTTTATAAGTATATAAAGAGGAAGAGAGTAGCTAAGGTAAATGTTGGTTCCCTGGAAGATGAGGCTGGGGAGTTAATAGTGAGGAATGCAAAAGTGGCTGAGGCACTAAATCAATATTTTGCCTCCGGTTTCACAGCAGAGGAAACAGTATTATCCCAATAGTGACAGAAATTACAGATGTTATAGAAAGGGAGGAACATAGAAATATCGTCATCATTGGGGGAAAGGAACTAAGAGGGCCTGATGGCCTACATCCTAGGATGCTCCAGTTTCCACCCATAGACCGAAAGACGTGCTGGATAGATGCATTGGCCCTGCTAAATTCTCCCTCAGTATACCTGAACAGGTGCCAGAGTGTGGCGACTAGGGAATTTTCACAGTAACTTCATTGCAGTGTTAATGTAAGCCTACTTGTGATACTAATAAAATAAACTTAAGGGTTGCGTTGGAAATGGTGGACCCATTGGTTACAATATTCCAAAATACCCTGGATATGGCAGTGGTTCCGGTGGATTGATATAATGCCCTTTTTCAAAAAAGGAGGGAGGCAACATGCAGGAAACCATAGTTCAATTAGTTAACATCTGCTGTTGGGAAATGGTTAAAATCCATTATAAAGGAAGTAATAACAGGACATTTAGAAGGTCAAAATGCAATCCATCAGAGTCAGCATGATTTTTTGAAGGTTAAATCATGTTTAACTAATTTGCTTGAGTTCTTCGAAGACTTAACAAGGTGGATAATGGGGATCGTGTAGATGTAGTATATCTGGACTTCCAGAAGGCATTTGATAAGGTGCCACACAAAATACTAATACGCAAGGTTAATTCACATAGGACTAGGGGTAATTTATTAGCTTGGATAGAGGATTGGCTAAGTAACAGAAAGCAGAGATTTGGGACAAATTGGTCTTTCTTGGGTTGGCAAGATGTAACTAGTGGGGTGCCACAGGGTTCGGTCCTTGGGCCCCAGCTAGTTGAAATCTATAATAATTTAGATGCAGGGATAGTAGGTGCCATAGCCACATTTGGAGATGACACTAAAATAGGTGGATAGTAAGTTGCAAAAATGAAATAAGAAATTTACAAATGGATATGGATAAGTGAATGGGGCAAAATGTGACAAATGGAGTTTAACGTGGATAAGTGTGAGGTTATCCATTTTGATAGGAAAAATGCAAGGCAAAGTATTATCTAAATGGACAGAAACTTTGTAGTGCTTCGGCACAGAGGGATCTGGGTGTTCTTGTGCATGAATCACAAAAAACTAGTATGCAGATGCAGCAGGTAATAAGGAAGGCAAATGAAATCTTGGCATTTATTGCTAAAGGAACAGAATATAAAAGTAGTGAAGTGTTGCTCCTCCTGTACAAAGCATTAGTAAGACTGTACTTGGGAGATTGTGTACAGTTTTGGTCCCCTTGAGAGATCTAGTTTCACTGGAGCAGTTCAGAGGAGATTCAATAGATTGATTCCAGAGATGAGGGGTTTGACTTGCGAAGAGAGATTGGGCAGTTTAGGCTTTTACTCCCTGGAGTTTAGAAAAATGAGAGGAAATCTAATTGAGGTATACAAGATGGTAAGGGGAATTGACAAAGTAAATGTGGAGAGGATGTTTCCTCTTGTAGGGCAATTTAGAACAAGCAGTCATAGTTTTAGGATTAGGGATAGCAGATTTAAAACAAATGAGGAGAAATTACTTCTTTCAAAGGTCGTGAGTGTGTGGAATTCACCACCCCAGAATGTGGTGGATGCTGGGATTTTGAGTAAATTTAAGGAAGTGGTGGACAAATTTTTAGCTAGTAAGGGTTTGAAGGGCTAAGGTGAGCAGGCAGGAAAGTTGAGATGAGATCAGCCATGATCATATTAAATGGCAGATCAGGCCCGAGGGGCTAAATTACCACCTCCTGCTCCCAGTTCTTATGATACCTTTGAAAGGAGCAGAATTTGTTTTCATCCATTTTAAAATCCAGTCATTGAAGTGAGGTAGAATCATAGAAACCCTACAGTGCAGAAGGAGGCCATTCGGCCCATCGAGTCTGCACCGACCACAATCCCACCCAGGCCCTACCCGCTAATCCCTTTTTTTTTACCCGCTAATTTACCCGCTAATCCCTCTAACCTACGCATCCCAGGACTCTAAGGGGCAATTTTTAACCTGGCCAATCACCTAACCCGCACATCTTTGGACTGTGGGAGGAAACCGGAGCACCCGGAGGAAACCCACGCAGACACGAGGAGAATGTGCAAACTCCACACAGACAGTGACCCGAGCCGGGAATCGAACCCGGGACCCTGGAACTGTGAAGCAGCAGTGCTAAGCACTGTGCTACCGTGCCGCCCAAAGGTAGTGATTAGGAAGGAGTAATATCAGAAATACACACTTGAACTGATCAAGTTTTTGATCATTTGGAAGCCAGTCTTTCAATGCATGATTGATTGATTTTTAAGCTTAGATTACTATAGGAAATTTACTAGAGAGTCTTAAATTAGGTGGGGGGTGATTCTCCCTGCAGCAGCACAGTGGGCCAGGAGACCTAAGTGGTGGCCGTGTAGTGGGCTTCCCGCTGAGCAACATGGCCTCCGCATGTCTCCAGCCGCCAGATTTCCAGCCAGAAATCGGCACGGACGTGATTAAAATATTTAAATTTGAATTTAAATCTGATTAGCGGGCCTGGGACTGAGGTCTCCAGGCCCGCTAGCCTCCCCCCCCCACTGCCAGGAGTGTTTCACCCCAGCGGGGTTTACAACAGCTCCCCACTAACGAGGAGCTGGCAGTCCAACCCTGCTGAAGTGAAGGGGCCATGGAGGGGGGGTCGGTGCTTGGCCAGCGATGCAGGATCTCGGGGCTGGCCAGTGATCGACCTGGTCAGCAATCAGGAGGCCAGCAGTGCGTGCTACTGCGCATGTGCCGATCTCGGTGCTAACAGATCAGCGCATGTGCAGTGGCCCGCTCAGCGCTATGCTGCCAGCCTCTCTAGCGGGAATAGGCCCCGTCTCCAGCTTTGATCGTGATTCACACTGGGGCAATCTGATGTACGGAGTGTGGGAGATTCATTTTGAAAGTCCAGCTGGGGAAAAAAGGCAGTGGGATTACTCCAGTTTTTACGCAAATTTGGCACTTGGAATTTTTTTTTTGGGCGAATTCCACCTTGGGTTTTGAGAATTGCCTGCCCCTGACCACCAGGGGGCTTTAATTGCCTCCAATTACCCCCACCCCCGCACCTCAGCAAGGCCATCGCATCTGGTCCCTGTTGGTGGGGTCATATGTGATTCTCGTCAGGGAGAACCTCAGCCGGTGAGTGACTCATTCAAATGATGTCATTAATATTTAAATCAGCCAATTTCACCCATCAGGGAGATGGAAAACCAGGCGCGAACCTAATTTTTCGCCTTCTGCCTGATTTTACCACCTCACTGAAACTCGGGTGGGATGAGGTCATAAGATTGCAGCGTTAGATTAATGTTTGTGTCACCTCACCAACGTGTGTTACAGTTATCTTCCACAGATGTTTTCCTTCCACCTCTGCACAAAATCCATTTTTGCATGCTCTTCTTTCTCACCTTGCAAGGGGTTGAGACTACATGACTCCAAGGAGAGGTGACAAGCTGCAAGGAGGCCTCTCCAGTAAGAGCCAAATTGATGGCCATTGATAATGCATGCCTACTTGGTCCACTGGCAATATCGCCTTGTTTCAGGAGGCTGCGTGTATTAGCAATGACGTTTGCTTACAGCTGTGCTTACTGAGGTTCTGGTGCTCGCACAACAAGACTGGATCCTCATCCTGAAGGCACCGAGGGGCTTTTCCTCCTCCAATCTGCATTAGTGTCCATCCCCTCTATCATATGGACCAGTCAGCACCTGAGGAGAAGGCAACTGCTGCTGGCATTGCTCCTGTTGTATCTCCTCAGAGCTTCAAAGCATTGCTGCATAAGCTGCTCCCATACTGCAAAGAAACGCAGGTCAAAATAAATGAAATCCAAAACGGGTGAAATAATTTCCAAGAAATTGGAAAACACCTGTCGAGCACTATTTTTACACTCTCCGAAGTGGTGTTAGCACCAGCCCCAAGACAGGACTACTTTGTAGTCTTTCTCAGCCTGAGTTTAACTGTACAAGAACTCCCCACTGATTTGATTTGCTTTATTATTGTCATATGTATTAACATACTGTGAAAAGTATTGTTTCTTGCGCGCTATACAGACAAAACATACCGTTCATAGAAAAGGAAACAAGAGAGTGCAGAATGTAGTGTTACAGTCATAGCTGGGTGTAGAGAAAGATCAACTTAATGCAAGGTAAGTCCATTCAAAAGTCTGACAGCAGCAGGGAAGAAGCTGTTGTTGAGTCAGTTGGTACGTGACCTCAGACTTTTTTTTTCCTGAAGGAAGAAGATGGAAGAGAGAATGTTCAGGGTGCGTGGGGTCCTTAATTATGCTGGCTGCTTTGCCGAGGCAGCGGGAAGTGTAGACAGAGTCAATGGATGGGACGCTGGTTTGCATGATGGATTGGGCTACATTCACGACCTTTTGTAGTTCCTTGTGGTCTTGGGCAGAGCAGGAGCCACACCAAGCTGTGATACAACCAGAAAGAATGCTTTCTATGGTGCATCTGTAAAAGTTGGTGAGAGTCATAGCTGACATGCCAAATTTCCTTAGTCTTCTGAGAAAGTAGAGGCGTTGGTGGGCTTTCTTAACTATAGTGTCAGCATGGGGGGGGGACTAGGACAGGTTGTTGGTGATCTGGACACCTCAAAACTTGAAGCTCTCCACCCTTTCTACTTCGTCCCCATTGATGTAGACAGGGGCATGTTCTCCTTTACGCTCCCTGAAGTCGATGACAATCTCCTTTGTTCTGTTATTAAGGGAGAGATTATTGTTGCCACACCAGTTCACCAGATTCTCTATCTCATTCCTGTACTCTGTCTCATCATTGTTTGAGATCCGACCCACTACGGTGGTGTCGTCAGCAAACGTGAAAATCTAATTGGAGGGGAGTTTGGCTGCACAGTCATAGGTGTACAAGGAGTATAGTAGCGGGCTGGGAACACAGCCTTGTGGGGCACCGGTGTTGAGGATTATCGTGGAGGAAGTGTTGTTGCCTATCCTTGTTGATTGTGGTCTGAGTCAGGATCCAGTCGCAGAGGGAGGTGCCGAGGCCCAGCCCATGGAGTTTGGAGATGAATTTCTTGGGAATAATAGTGTTGAAGGCTGAGCTATAGTCAATAAAAAGAAGTCAGACATAGGTGTCCTTGTTATCTACGCACTGGCCAAGTTAACCCTGATGAGTTCTACACCGAATATTGGGTTAAATCATGAGTAAATGTAAATTTGGTTATTTTAATTATTTATCCAATTGCTCAATAGGGTATTCCTGTTCACCTGAAACCCCAGCAATGGGGTGGGATCATGTTTCCAACCTGATGCCAAATTTCAGCACTTTAACCCCTTGCATGAACTTGCCTCCCCTTAGCAATTAAAATTCTGCCTATTAACTCTGTTTTGCTCCACAGATATTCCTGACTTGCTGAATGTTTACAGCATTTTCTGTTTTAGATTTGTAGCATCTGCGGGTGTTTGGCTTTTATTTTGGATGTGCTCTTCTATAAAGCGAGTGTATTGAGTTTGGTTTAAAAAAAAACTAGCAGGTAGAATAATTGGCCTTGTGTTTCATTTATATCTTACCATTACTGTTACAAATTTGGTTTCAGAAAAATACTGGAAGAAATATCAATATGCATCTAAGTTTGTTCATTTGGTGAGATCCAAAACCCCGAAGATTACACTATACACGAAATATGCCAAATGCATGCTGATGGAGAATAATCCACAAGCTGATGTTGAAGTCTGCTTTTACGATGGTGAGTCTGAAGTGCTTAAATATGGTGCACAATAAGCTGCTGACACTATTAGCATGTGAATTTTTTTTTACTACTTTGATAACTTGTTAACAGGGGCCAAGATTAATAAGACATCAGAATTTCTTCGAATCATAGAGAAGTCTGGGAAATCTCACACTCTCAAAGGAGCAAAAATGAATGGACCAAGTGAAGAAGTAAATTCTTATGTGGAACATGCACACGAGGTAAAAAAGTTATTTCTGATGTGGCCATTCTTTTTTCCTGCTGTTATTAAATATCCTCTATTTGTGTAATGCATGAAATATGCATAATCGTTTTTTTTTAAACGTTTGCATGGCATTCTTGCAGTTGACCTGATGTAATTCAGATAAATTCTGACCTAGCTGGGATATTTGTAATTGGGGCTATCCATATGATGCATTTTGTGACCTGTAATTGCCCCTCCTGATTTGGTCTAAATGAATCAAAGCTTTGATTACAGTTTGAGATTTTTGGAAAAGCAATTTCAATACAGATAAGCATTAGAAAATGCAAGGTAACAATTGAACTGCATCCCAATACAAATTAATATATAAATATATGTTTCATACATAAATTGTAGTTGTTACCATAAACTACATAAGCAATGTGCTATAGGGTAAAAATTGTAGTGTTGAAAATTAACTTAGCCCTAAATTAGTAGGATTAAATGCTGCTCAAGTCCAAAAAGTTTATTTTCAACAGCTTGTGGGTAGAGATAGAAGCCAAAGCCTATACATAATGGAACAATGATAATTATAAAAATCCCTTGTCAACAAAACTAATCTACCAATTGGGAATCATTCTTTTTTTAATAATGAGACCTGTCACTTTCGGTATCTGCTCCTTTCCTCTGTGTACTCTTGAGATCCCTTAATTGATTTCTTGTGGGAGCCGACGTTTTGACAGTCAATTCAGAAACACTGACCCTGGGGAAAGAAAAACACTCCACGGGGTTCCAATTTCTTAACGTGCAATATAATAAGTATTGTTGAGAAAATTACTTGGAGATGTAAAGGAGGAATTTTTCGATTGAATTTGGAAAATAAGTTTGACAAGTATGAAAGAGTAACACAATTGTACTTCAGAATTGAAATATAAATAACTCTCAATCCTAAATAGCTATTTGTATCTAATATAGGCTCATCAGACTTGTCTTGATCTGGAATCTATTATTGCTGTACAAGAAGAAAGGATGGAAAGGCAGATGTCATTTTTTCCAATAATCATTGGAAGGTAAAACATTGATTTATGAATTGTGTATAATTTTGAAAAAAAGTGCAAAGAATGCAACAGTACAATTGACAATCAAACAGAACTGTTTAAATGGTCACTATTTGAATGGTTCATTGCCTGACAATTCTATATTTTTTCTAATGGTAGACGGCCGTCCAACATAGATCCAATGCAGTCCCCAACTCCTTTAGTGGACCCAAAATCTGCATCAGTGGAGCAACCACTAATTCAACATATCTCTTCCAACCAGGCTGCAGACAGTAGTCCCTCTGTAAGTAACCAATCTATATATTTTATACATCAAGCAAAATTTCATATGACCAACATTTTTCCATATAATTGCAACAAGGAATAAGATTTCAGAATTAGGCTTTTTTGGATGTTTTTGATATTATTACTTCAGTGACATCAATTTGTTTTCCATTAATCCAAGTCTTAATAGGATAACATTAAAATAAAATGGTTCACACCTGATTTCAAGTAGTAAATGCAGTGCTTTAGATCATTTACTATATATGAAAGCCTGCCAAAATGCATTTAAAGCATTTTTTTCCTGAGATGCAGCATAGATTATGTTCTGTTTTGCCTGAATCATGCACCTTAAACTCTTCAGAATAAATACATCATTCTGTGTAAGTTGCATTCAGAAAGAGCTTATATAAGTCACTTGCTGATAGATCGGTTAGCTTGGTACACACACGCAAGACATGGGTAATCTTTTTCAAAAGACAAATCTCCCTTTTGTTGGAGTCGGGTTGAGTTTCAGAAAGCAGCATCTACTATGCTTCAGGCCAATGTCAAGACTTGTGTTCCATTGTGATTTTTAAATTCTGTATAGACTTGCTCCATGCCCTTTGTTGTGATATGTACTAATAGAATATGCCGTCTTGGTAGTCAATACCTGTACATCTGTCAATATTAAAGAGTTAGTGTGGTGAGTTTTTTGAATTTATGGGTGTTTTTTGAATTTACTGCAATCATGTAGTTTACTGGTTTACCTCTTCTCTCCATTTCCCCAAGCAGGATTTCTCTTTATTCGCAGTTTTCTTTCTTTATGATGATTTTTTTCTGGCATGAAATTGAAGCAGGACTGTTTAATAGAAATTGCAGATTAACCACAAGTGTGGCACCGACAACACAATTTTAGCCATATAAATGCTAATTTGAGTAACAAATGCCTTTTTAGGTAAAAGTACTTGTGCATATTTACTCAACAGATATGTGACATTCAATGCTAAACCACGCTTTCTTTTCTCTATTGCCAAAGTTTGGAAATCTGGCCTGAATTTATCATATTCAGCCCCTCATAGTGCAGCTTCTAGGTCTTTGACCGTCAGTTGAGTGATACTTTGATTCATTTGAGTGCCTGCGCATGAGACAGTTATTCATCTAGAGTGCATTTAGATACGGTTTATTCTTTGGTATAACTTGCCCATTTGAAGCTGCTTGTTTTTTTTTTGTTGGGCTTGCTTCCTTCTATCATGGAGTGATTATTGTTGAGCTTGCCATAACAATCATTATTGCTGAAGTCTAGTGATTTCACTTGTGCAAGATGCCATTTTAGTAGATAATTCATTAGCAGCAACCAAGGCAGTATAGCACAGAGAATGGTCAAAGAGCCTAGGCATTCTCCAGATGTTGTCTCACCATTTTGCCAACAAATGTATAAAACGGTTGAAGTATACGTGGATATGCAGTGTGAATAAGTATTGAGATAATTTGTCGAACGAAAGTGTCTATTACTCACCTTGCCACTAATTACATTTTTTGCTCAGTGAAAAAAAATGAAGGCCAGAATCGAAATTGGGTGCCTGGCACTGTGCCTGTCACTGTGCCTCTTTTTCCATGTGCCTTTATTTTTTGCAAAATCTTTTGTGGCATTTTATGAAATGGTTTCTGGAAATCTACAATGCAGTATATCCACCAGTTCTCCTTTATCCACAGCATGCTACTTCCTCAAAAAATTTTATTAAGCTGATTAAACATGATTTGCCTTTCACAAAACCATATTTTAACTTGGGTTTAGTGGATTAGCCATGGTAAATGTGCAGGATTGTGGGGATAAATTGGGGGATGGGCCTGGGTGAGATGCTCTGTCAGCGTTGGTGCAGACGTGATGAGCTGAATGGTCTCCTGCACTGAAGGGATTCTATATTTCTTGGGGTGGCATATTGAAATGAATCTCACAGTGCAGAAGAAGTCCTTCAGCCCATCAAGTCTGCACCACAAACGAGAAACACCTGACATTCCACCTAATCCCATTTACCAGCATTTGGCCCTGAACCTTGAATGTTAAGGCATTCCAAGTGCGCATCCAGGTATTTTTTTTAAAGGATGTGAGGCAACCCTCTACCACCCTCCCAGGCAGCACATTCCAGCTCATCACCACCCTCAGGGTAAAAACATTTTTCTACACATCCCCCTCCTAAACCCTCTGCCCCTCACCTTGAAACAATGTCCCCTCATGACTGGCCCTTCAACTAAGGGGAACAGCTGCTTCTTATCCACTCTGTCCATGCCCCTCATAATCTTGTACGCCTCAATCAGGTCACTCCTCCGACTTCTCTGCTCCAACAAAAATAAACCAAGCCTATCCAAACTCTCTTCACAACTTGAATCTTCCATCCCATTCAAATGTCTGATGGCAGTAGGGAAGAAACTGTTCTTGAATTGGTTGGCATGTGTCCTCAGACTCTTGTATCTTTTTCCTGATGGAAGAAGGTGGAAGAGAGTATGTCCGGGGTGCATGAGGTCTTTAATTATGCCGGCTGCTTTTCTGAGGCAGCGGGAAGTGTAGACGGAGTCAGTAGATGAGAGGCTGGTTTGCATGATGGAGTGTGCTACGTTCACAACCCTTTGCAGTTTCTTGCAGCCTTGGTCAGAGCAGGAGCCATTACCAAGCTGTGATACATCCGGAAAGGATTTTTTCTATGCTGCATCTGTAAAAGTTGGTGAGAGGAATTAGGAGGTGGCACATAGTCCCAAATCCAGTTATGTGGCTCCCTCGCAGCCCCTGGACAAGCCATCCTCCCATGACCTCATAACATTAACCCTGAGCAGTACCTACTTTAGGAATTGTAATGTGGTAATAATTAAAAAGTTACCTTATTAAAAGTCTTGCCTTTTGTCATTTTTAATGTATGGAGTAATGCTGCAAATCTGATTCACATATCAGACACTGATTCCTTTCTCTTCTCTCTCACTCTCTCTCATCTACACTCTTGCCCCCCTCTCTCTCTCTCTCTCTCTCTCATCCGCACGCTCACCCCTCTCTCTCTCGCCCCTCTCTCACCCACACTCTAGCCCCTCTCTCTCTCTCTCTTACCCGTACTCTCGCCCCTCTCACTAATGCGCACTTTGCTAACTCGTTTTTCAAAAATATTTATAAAAACTCTTGCTATCTATTTTTATATTTCTGGCTAGCTTTCCCTCCTAGTCTAATTTTTTTTCTCCTTATTAATCTTTTAATCATTCTCTGCTGTTTCTTGTATTCTGTCGAATCTTCCAACAATGCAGCTTTGAACAATTATACGTTTTTTCTTTAAGTTTGATATTATTGTTAATCTCTTGGTAACCACAGGTGGTGCGTTTCTCCCTTGGACTGTTTCTTCCTCATTGCATGTATATGTTCTGTTTATTCTGAAATAACCCCTTAAATGTTTGTCACTGCATCTCTATTGGCCTATCCCTTAACCTAATTTGCCAATTCACTTTAGCCAGCTGTGCTTTCATGCCCTCGTACTTGCCCTTATTTAAGTTTTTTAATACATAGTCTTTGACCCATTCCTCTCTCCCTCAAACCAAATGTAAAATTCAATCAAAGAACAAAGAAAGTTACAGGACAGGAACATGCCCTTTGGCCCTCCAAGCCTGCACCGACCATGCTGCCCGACTTAACTAAAACCCCCAACCCTTCCGGGGACCATATCCCTCTATTCCCATCCTATTCATGTACTTGTCAAGACACCCCTTAAAAGTCACTACCGTATCTGCTTCCACTACCTCCCCCGGCAACGAGTTCCAGGCACCCACCACTCTGTGTATAAAAAAAAAAATCTGCCTCGTACATCTCCTTTAAACCTTGCCCCTCGCACCTTAAACCTATGCCCCCTAGTAATTGACTCTTCCATCCTGGGAAAAAGCTTCTGACTATCCACTCTGTCCATGCCTCTCATAATCTTGTAGACTTCTATCAGGTCTCCCCATAACCTCCGCCAGTCCAGTGAGAACAAACCAAGTTTCTCCAACCTCTCCTCCTAGCTAATGCCCTCCATACCAGGGAACATTCTGGTAAATCTTTTCTGTACCCTCTCCAAAGCCTTCACATCCTTCTGGTAGTGTGGCGACCAGAATTGAACACTATATTCCAAGTGCAGCCTAACTAAGGTTCTATAAAGCTGCAACATGACTTGCCAATTTTTAAACTCAATACCCTGGCCGATGAAGGCAAGCATGCGGTATGCCTTCTTGATTACCTTCTCCACCTGCATTGCCATTTTCAGTGACGTGTACCTGTACACCCAGATCGCTTTGCCTATCAATACTCTTAAGGGTTCTGCTATTTACTGTATATTTCCTATCTGTATTAGACCTTCCAAAATGCATTACCTCACATTTGTGAGGTAATATTATGATTGCTCCTATCTAGGGGTGTCTTCACTATGAGACTATTAATACCATCTTGTTGCACAATACCAGGTCTAGTATAGCTTGCTATCTGGTTAGCTCCAAAACCTGATGTTCTAATGAACTATCCCAAAACATTCTTTGAACTCCTTATCTAATCCACCTTTGCCCATCTGACTTTTCCAGTCTATATATAAATTAAAATCTCCCATGACTATCACTGTCTTTCTGACAACCTCCCTTTTTTTTTCCCTTTTGCTCCACACTTCCTTGTGGTTATTATTAGGGGGCCTGTACACAAATTCCACACGTAGCTTCTTGCCTTTACCACTTCTCATTTCTACCCAAACTGTTTCCACATCCAGGTTTCCTGAACTGGGGTCATCCTATTCTATTGTGCTAATACCATTATTAATGAACATTCCACCTTTTTCTCGCTTCCTGTCCTTCCTAAATCTCTTGTACCCTTCAATATTCAGCTCCCAATCTGTCTTCCTGCAGCCATGTCTCTGTAATTGATATCAAATCCCAGCTCTCAGTTATGGCTGTAGATCTGAGATTTGAAAACTTATGGTATGTGTGAAGTCCGTCTACTGCAGATTCCTTTAATTATAATTGCTACTTTCAATAATTAAACTTGAATTTTCTGTCTGCCTCTTGAGAAGCTGCTGCTTCATGCTGTGTGGTACAGTTCTATAAGTGCTTGAGTATCTATTCTTTTCATATACTGTGTACACCATTGTATATACTTAGTTGCAAAAGGAATGCTATTTTCAAATTGGAATAACATGCACTTTGTTGCTTATTCTGTCCTTGCAGATTTGTTCATGTGAAAGTTCTAATTTAACAACTGCCACTGTTGTTAAAAATAAATCTGCACCTTCTGCACAGACTGTAGTATCTCCAAGTCCAGGACAGGTGCTGAAATCTGTATTTGTACCCAATGTTGGCTGGGCTTCCCAGGTATGTATTATCATTCATTCATCTCAAAATACTATGATGTACCTTTTACAATTATGCCCATCTCAAATGATTTGGTAATTGTTAGGCTAATAGAATTCTATAATATGGCTCAGTGCCACTCTGAAGTAGCAGGACTTCCTCTGAAAAGCCAAATTCTCTAAAAGTGAAGGTGTGACCTTCAGTTTAATTTTATGCCAATTTCATTATATTGAGAATTTGAGTTAAAATGAGAGAGCTGAAGAAAATAAAACCAGCAATTATGCAAGTTTAAGATTATTGGGCTTTCAAATCTGATCCATCCAAGGTGCAAATTTGATTATTCAATTGCTGGCTCCCTCTTCTCCCTTTTCTAAAAAAAAACACTGATTTGCTTCCTCCTATAGGAAAATAAAACTGCTTTCATATCTCCCTAACTGTGAACCCTAATATTCCTAATTCTGAATATGCATTGATCATGTTAATAAATCTAGGCCTGGAGGAAAGTAACAGAAAATCTAATCCTATCCTGTTTCCCATTTCTGCATTGTACTTATGACCTTAAAGAAGTTGGTGGTCCCCGTTGGTAAGAATGGGCATTTTCTGTTTCATACAAACAAGAATAGTAGATCATAATTTAAAAGTGAATTGGACAGATACTTGAGAATAAGGAATGCACCAAGGTTGCAGATGAAACACGAGGATCTGGGACTAAGCATGTTTGCTCTTTAGAGTCACAGGAATGTTGTGATGAATGCCTTCCTATGCCTTAAGTTTGGAGAAGGGGAAGGTGATGTTGTGTTAATGTAATTGAACTAGTAATCCCAAGCTAATGTCCTGGAGGCACATGTTCAAATCCCCCCACAGCAGCTGGTGGAATTTAAATTCACTGTAAAATCTGGAATTGAAAGCTAGTCTCATTATTGATGACCATGAAATTATCATTGTCATAAATACCCAAGTAGTTTGCTAGTGACCTTTAGGGAAGAAAATCTGCTATTCTTACCTGGTATGGCCTACATGTGACTACAGATCCACGTTGACTCTTAACTATACTCTGAAATAGCCTAGTAAGCCACTCAGTTCAAGAGTAATTAGTGATGGCCAACAAACATTGGGAAAAAGAAAAGTTGCTCTGATTTTATGAATTCAAACTTGTTCTACAATTAGATCAATCATGGTTGAATTGTATATATGAATTAGTACTCCTGGTTTTGTAACCATTATTACCTCTGTTAAACGAGTGTAACTGCAGATGGGTTTTTATGACAATCGATTCATGATCATCATTAAACTTTCAGTTCCAGATTTTTATTGAATTCAAATTTCACCATCTGCCATGGTGGGGTTTGAACCCAGGACCGCTGAGCATTACCCTGGGTCTCTAGGTTACTAGTCTAGTGACAGTACCACTACGCTACTGACTGTCCCTAAGGGATAAGAATGACTATACTGACTGGTGCCTTGGGAGAATAATTAAACCAGTAGAAAGGTTTTGTATTAAAACAGAAGGTGATACTATATTTAAAAATATTTTTCAAAGTACTCTTGTTTTCAGCCCATCTTTCTTTTTGATATTCACACACTCAGAAGAGAGAAATGTGTATTTTAATGCCAAGTATCAAAGATGATTTTGGTTTGAAACCAAAGTCAAGAGTTTCAATTAAGACACTGAATTTTGATGCAATTGATGAAATAAAGAGGTTAAGCTACAAATAATGTTTATTACTGTTTGATAGCTAATCAGTGGTGAAGTCTGGGTTCAGTTTAATGATGGTTCCCAGCTCCTGGTGCAAGCTGGAGTCGCATCTGTTGTTTACACATCTCCTCAGGGCCAAGCAGTCAGGTAATTTTTAAAAATATATTGTTCTACATGCCACTGTTGTTCAATACAAGTTCATTTATATGGAATGCTGTTCTATCTAACCCATATTACAAAAACCGATGTAGACCAAAACTTCACTCATATATATTTATCCAATTACCTGCTGAGATGCTCCCTCAACGTGATAACTAACTGGATTTAAATAACACATGATAAAATACTGATATATTTATTTCCTGATCTCTGTTTTTTACACCACTTCAGAAATTACAGTAACAGTTCCCCTGTGTATGGGCTAGCTGTTATAAAGTAACAAAAATCAACTGGGAATTTTAATATTCATAAAGGTCTCATGTCTTTCGTGAGGTACATATTTGGAATACTCAAGGCATTCTCTTCAAAGAAATCCAGTTGCCATCTTGAAAATGTTTCCAAAGGGGGATTTGTGTGAAATCACTGCAGCAGAGTCCTAAATATTCAGTCTGCAAGTGATCATAAAGCTGCTGAAAACTCAGCTTTAAATGAATAGAGATTCAAAGTTTTATAATGTAAAGAACTAGGGAAAGAGAAATCTTAGTGACTAACTGTAAACAGAATTGTTATACACGGTGGACAGAATAATTCTAACTCAGAATTTTTCAGAAACTTTAAATTCTGCTGTGCTAAATGGCAAAATTCTTGACATTTGTATAAAGCGCTGGGAGGAAAATGTAGATTGAAAATTTTCTATTTAGAATTTTAAATCCAAGTTAAACAAGTCTGCTAGAATTCTAATTATCAATGAAAAGAGGTTTTGTTTTGGATGTGTACTCTTCATTTCTGGTTGTATTTCATATTTACAGTTTTGTTATGCTGCACTCATCTGCCTATAAACTAATTATTGCTCTTGCATATTCCCATTGGAACACATTGCTGCATATCCCATCTTTGTACTATTAGAAACTCCTACATATTCTGTCTTGTTGTCATCTCTACACTTGGCTCCTTTGTTGAAGATGTTATTACAGAATGCCTACTGTTTTTTACTTGTTTCTAAAAGCAAATAATGATGATTTTGTATAGGAATGGCCACTTCCTCATCTCCATGAAAAATGAAAATGTTTGTTTTGATAGGTATGGACAAAATGAGAAGATTCCTGACCATGTGAAGGAGAAGCTGCAGTGCCTCTCTTCAATCCTAGGATTGCTGGCAAACCAACATAGAATTCAGTGAAGTAAACTCATCTGTAATGTGAAGTCAGAAATTTGGCAACATTTTCTTCTGGTATTCTGCATAATGATGCTTTCCAGAGAGAAGTTGATATACTTCCTTTTTCCCTTTTCTAAAAGTAGTTTGAAGCTTGCGTTGTAACAATAATCAAGTTCAAACTGGAAATTGTTATAAAACAAAGCTAACATGTTTTGATGTAGCAATGTGTAAATATTGAACCCAGTATTGTAAATATTTTGTATATTTTGTAATGCATGTTAATGTAAATGAAAGATTTTTATTTTTTCTATTGCTCATTTAAAAATGTATTTTTGAGTGAACATTAATGTAGTGTTAAAACAGTTGAAATGGCAGAGTTAAGTTGTATTTATCTGCTTTATGTATAAAAGGGATTTATACAAATTATATATAAAAAAAACTTGTAAATGAACTTTGTTTTTGTAAGACATAATTTTATATAGACATTTTATATACTTCTGTAGTGGATGCATTCTGATTACAACCATTTTAGCAATTATCTACTTGTGACATGTTGGCTTTACATTTTCATCCATTGTTAGTAGAACACTTCTTTCTTCTCCCAAAATGTAACTGGGAAATTCACTTAATGTCCTGTACATGAAATACCTCATTTATTCTGGATTTTTTAAAAACACACTTGTACAAATTGATAATCTTGAAACTGCAAATCTCCCTACACAAATGTAAAATAGGGTGCACTGATTATAGGGTGTACTGATTTAGGTCAGCAATACAATACCATCATGCCAGTGTCCAAAATTACAGAAGGCAAGCGGGTGTGGAAAGCAACAGTCTGCCAGCCATTTTGAAATAATTTCAAGCTCAACAGCTTGTTAGCAACCCAATTATCTGCCATTTTTCATTGCCCACTGCATCTTTTGGGCATCAGACGTGAGCATTTTATAGCAACTATGATAAGGTGGTGGAAAGGAATAAGAAGAAGCTTGCCACCATGACCAGGGCTCAATACAACAGATTCTGCTAGTGAAAGTGGCAGTGTCAATATGTTTATAAACTAATTTTTAACTTTTTGGAGCCTGCCATCATAACAATCGGGGATGGGGGGGGGCCTTTAAATTTATAGTCACAATCAACTTCCTGTAAACAGCATAACCCCCGACCACATGACGTCCTGGCTCAGACTTCAACTTGGGCATAGAGCTCCCCCCTTTGCACTTCTAGTTAGCTGCCAGATGGTCACTATTTGGCCATCCAACACTTGATTGGATGGGCTGAGACGATGGAGGCAGTAGCCAGCCAACCACTTGGTTTCTGTTTTGCTTCCCTCAAACTGTTGAAGGATCCAGCCTGATATGTTTTGATATTTTGTTAATGTGCATAGCATGTTAAGAAAATTGACCACAGTACTTCTGACTTATACTTTTGAATTTTAAAAAAAGCATTAAATATTAAATGTTTGCTAATTTGTTATTGATCTCTGGGGTCCTACCTTGCTTGGTCTGTAGCTGAGAAGCAATGATCAGCTGAAATTGAATTGCTGACATAGCATAAATTGTTTCTGTTTTGTGTGGTATTGGTCATAATTGGTGTGGAAGGAAGGCAGAAATGTGTACAGAAATTCCGTTGTGGGAACTGGAGTCTAGACTGGCCCATATTTTCCTTGCAAACTGTGAATTGTGTGTAACATATTTGTATCATATTTTCTGTTGTATATAGTTGACTATTTTAATACAATAATTGCTTTGTATTTTGGTGCTCTTATTCTAGTTTACTTTCTCAACTCCCCTTCCTTTAGGCAGACCTGTCACATTTCAGGGTGTTTTGACTTTTTACACACAATTTGAAAAAATAATACTGTTGGGTATTCCGAACCATACAATTTATTTCAATAGAGAGGCTAAGCTGAAAGATAATTAGAGTGTATTTATTAGTGTCACAAATAGGCTTACCATAGCACTGGAATGAAGTTGCTATGAAAATCCCCTCGTCGCCGTACTCCGGCGCCTGTTCAGTCACATTGAGGGTGAATTTAGCATAGCTAATGCACCTAACCAGCAGGTCTTTCAGACTGTGGAAGGAAACCGGAGCACTTGGAGGAAACCCACGCAGACACGGAGAACATGCAGATTCCACACACACACAGTGACCCAAGCTGGGAATCGAACCCAGATCTGTGGCACTGATGCAGCAATGCTAACCACTGCCACCATGCTGCCCTTTAAAATGGTAAGTGGCATTGATGCTTTCTATTTGTAACTGTCAGAACAATAAAATCCGTCATCTATTGCATTTGTCTCCATTTCCCCTTTCTAGTTATGAATAGTGATTATCAAAACATATACAGTTGGGAAGGTTTAAAAAGAGTTTTTTGGGAAAAGTTAACTTCCATGGAAGGGAATATATTAGAAGTGCTAGAGGATACTTTAAAAACCAGTTTCAGTCAGCCAATGATTAAGGTATCAGCAGTTTTTCCAAATTTTGTTTTCTATACACAATTAACTTCTATAAATGGGGCTTCTTAAATTCAATCATAATGGCTGTTCCGTATGCTCACCTTGCTGTGAAATGAAGCACACTTAATTGTATCTGGCCTTGTTTCACCAAAATTAAAAGCAACAACTAACAGCATTTGTGGAGAGGAAGAGTTCATCAGATTGATGAACTACCATCACTGTTTTTATTTAAGACTTTCAGCCTCTGCAGCATTTTCATTTTATTTCCCCACATATTTCTGTGGTTCACATTCAAAGAGATTGAAGAGACATGTGCAATACCCACAAATATCCAGTACAGATCATAGTGTTACTTTTGTCCAATATACCATCAGGTAGATTCAGACTATATATGTAAAACTGCTAGTGAGCCAAGGAAGTTATCTACAGCAGACCTAAAATTATAAATAGTAGCAGCTACCTAATATAGGAGGCTACACTAATGATATAATGCATTTAAAATTAAATTAACTAAATAGATGTGTAACATTTTAAAATGTTCAAATGAAGCAGAAATTGAAAGGCTGGAAGACAATCTTAGTTAATAAAAATTAATGAAGAAAATGTCTAGGGTAAATGTAGACAGGAAAATGGCAAAAGCAGGAGCAAGGAAACCAAATGCCAATTTGGAGGCCAATAAGAAAGAAAGCATCTGACGTTGAATAGAAATTTTCAACAGTTTGAATCTAACACTGTCTGCTTCCGAATTAGGTTGTGTTAATTGAGATGACAGAGTATTTCCTCTCCATATAGGACATATTACTGTAGTTTCAAGTATTTTCAGTAAGTTTCTAAACTCCCATTTGTAACCTGATCTTAAACCTGAAAATTACAAACAAAAACACATCTAGTTTTATTAGTGTATGCTAATTGAGTTTTTAGTAAATTAGATATTTTTAAAATCATGCCTAGTAATTCCTGAGTGCCAAAATAAACTGAGGAGTATCCTTGAATGGGCATAATTGGCAGGTAGGAATTTGCCATGCATATAATTTCAATCTGGGTTGCAGCCAGTCTTTTGGGCGAGGAAGCTTCCTGCACAATGGTTTTTTAAACAGGCGTTAAATATTAGGCAACTCAATTAATTCTTGCTTTTCAAATTTGCTGTTTTGGCTGATTTCAGCTACACTAACCTGATAAATCCAGCCCAAACTAGCAGAAGCTCCACACCACTATATGCCTCCATTTTTCCAGATGCTTGTAAATATGACTGTGCATAATGTAGTGAAACTTGTTAATCAGGTGCGGCTGCAGGACTTGTATCTGTTATCACATGTCCTTGATTTCAGAATAGCTATTGTATGTATAGTTGACTGGGCCAAATATCCTAGCATGGTATCATTTCCTGCAACATTCCTTCTTTTCACCTTCACCTGGCACTGTGCCTAATTCTGGAAGGATGTGATTTCAGTTATCTTTCTATTTGGATTTGTGATTCCTTTCTCTCCCTGGATTGTTAATTTCTAGCTTCTGTGTAATGGAGATATTTTTACCCAGTATCCATAGCAGCAGAGAATCTCCTCCATCCTTGTGATAGAGTTCTGCAAGCATTCAGTTCTAAGTTTATTTGCTGCTAAGCATTATTGGAAGAGTTTGCAATTACATAAGATTTTCATTCACTGATGCCTTGCAATTACCTATATGGCTCATGGTTTAAGTTGTAAACCGACGGGTGTCAGTGGTTTCAGAGGGCACTTTGTGTCTATTAAAATTAAGTTTTTTGAGACTGGCAGAAGGTGCTTTTAGAGAGTTTGAGTTATTCACCAAAATGCGTACAAATGAAATGTACCTTAACCCAGAGGTAAATATGTGCCAATCACAATATTTCCTTTTAATGCCTCTATTAAGCTTTAGTATGATAAATTTTGTTGCAGGTGTAGATAACGTGGCATGAAGTGGGGTGTTATGCAGACAGAATTGACCCATTTCATTCAAAACTGAAATAGTTATCATTCTTAAAATAGTTTTATATAAACAATCACTTGAAAATCTCCTCTTATGGTACATCAGTTTGTGTAAAAACTATTAACCTACTAATTAAACTATAGTACATAAAAACAAAGTCAGGTTACATCAAGATATAAAACAGAATGACAGTCGTTTCTCTGTACCATTTAATTTACAGCAGTGTCAATACAAGATATAAAGTGCAAATTAGTTCGGTTTTATCATTTGGTTTCAAGACTATATTTTTTTTAGCCCATCATTACTGCACTCTCTGATACTGGATTAAGAATCCTATGAGTCTCTTGTACATCACACCTATTAATATTATAGCAGCCATCACTATCCCACAAATGGGGCCAAATGTCCATCGAGGTCCATAACGAGTGTAAATTTGGCTAACAAACACTGGTCCAAGTGTGCGTGCTCCACTTCCAGAGGCTGTTAACCAGCCCATATAAACACCCTAAGAGGTTAAAAATGAGAAAGTTAGATGTCATGCACTCTACTCAAGGAAATCAAATATTTAAGTAACAACAAAATCTGTTTCCAAAATTCTACCTTGCCCCCATCCATCTAGTTCTAAACTAGCTATAAGAGTGGTCACAGGATAGGAAGAATTACTGATCAGTGGTAATGAGGTTAAACACACCGTTCTTAATGTTAAGTATCTTTGCCAACTACGTATGAAGCCATGTCATTTAAGAGGCAAATTTGCAGTTTTCATAGCAATAGAGGGATGTGTCTTGCTGGGGGAGGGAGAAATGCCTGTTTTGCGCAGTTGGGCAAGATGAGAGTTTCTTTTTCAGCTGAAGCATTTGTTATGTGCTGTTGCTGTTTAGCCCAAAATAAAGATATAGGTACACTGTTGGAAGTGAAAATTGATTATAAAACACACTGTTACAATAAGTTTCATGTTCCCATCCTAGTCACTCCGTGTAAAGTTATCTCTGACATCTAAATTCTAAAAGCATATCAATTTAACTCCTAAGATCCTGGCTGAGATCAGGAAGACACCTATGGGGGTGGCTGTTGTAGACATCAAATAATCTATAATGCTACAGTACAATTTCTTCTTTTTGTTCCATGGTGTCATTCCATACCTACATTTCACCACCAGAGAAGACGAGGTAGTTGTCACGCACAGTTATATAAACTTGGCCCTGAGATTTGGATCAATAAATTCTATCACTCCACTGGTGCATTAGTTTTGATTTCTATTGTAATATATAAACAATACAGCAGTACAGCTAAGAAAACTGACTTTAAAGTGAAAGGGACATTTTCTTCCAGGATTTGGATCAAACCCAGTTTGTTTGTTCCCACGTTTTTTTGAGTTTGAGTGGTCTGTCTCCCTCTGCGGGCTAGCAAATGAGGGAAATTTCCATCTGGTTCCTGTAAGAGTTGGTCTGACAATAGGCCATCAGTTCCACTGTTTTAGTCTATGAAATATTGGTGAGCAGAGTAATCTTAAAACCAGATAATCTTAAAACCAGGTCATCTATGTGCGGATCCACAAGAGATGGGTGAGATCCTAAATGAATATTTCTCATCGGTATTTACTGTTGAGAAAGGCATGGATGTTAGGGAACTTGGGGAAATAAATTGTGATGTCTTAAGGAGTATACATATTACAGAGGAGATGCTAGAAGTCTTAAAGCACATTGAGGTAGATAAATCCCCGGGATGTTGTGGGAGGCTAGGGAGGAAATTGCAGGTCCCCTAGCAGAAATATTTGAATCATCTACAGGTGAAATGCCTGAAGATTGGAGGGTAGCAAATGTTGTGCCTTTGTTTAAGAAGGACTGCAGGGAAAAGCCTGGGAACTACAGACCGGTGAGCCTAACCTCTGTAGTGGGTAAGTTGCTAGAAGGAATTCTGAGAGACAGGATCTACAAGCATTTAGAGAAGCATGGACTGATTAGGGATGGTCAGCATAGTTTTGTGAGTGGAAAATCATGTCTCACAAATTTGATTGAGTTTTTTGAAGGGGTCTCCAAGAAGGTAGATGGGGGCAGTGCAGTTGACGTTGTCGACATGGACTTTAGCAAGGCCTTTGACAAGGTACTGCATGGTAGGTTGTTGCAAAAGGTTAAATCTCACAGGATCCAAAGTGAGGTAGCCAATTGGAAGACAGGGTGGTTGTAAAGGGTTGTTTTTCAAAATGGAGGCCTGTGACCAGCAGTGTTCAGTGCTGTGTATTCTGTAATTTGTTATCGATATTAATGATTTGGATGAGAATTTATGGAACATGGTTAGTAAGGTTGCCGATGATACCAAGATTTGTGGCATAGTGGACAGTGAAGGTTATCTAGGACTGCAATAGGATCTTGATCAATTGAGCCAGTGGGCCGATGAATGGCAGATGGGGTTTAATTTAGATAAATGAGTTGATTCATTTTGGTAGATCGAATCGGAGCAGGACCTACTCAGTTATGGTAGGGTGTTGGGGAGAGTTTTAGAACAAAGAGATCTAGGGTTACATGTTCATAGCTCCTTGAAAGTGGAGTCACAGGTGGACAGGGTGGTGAAGAAGGCATTCGGCATGCTTGGTTTCATTGGTCAGAACATTGAATACAGGAGTTGGGACGTCTTGTTGTTGTACAAGACATTAGTAAGGCCACACTTGGAATACTATGCACAGTTCTGGTCATCTTAGTAGAGAAAGGATATTAAACTAGAAAGAGTGCAGAAAAGATATACTAGGATGCTACTGGGACTTGATGGTTTGAGTTATAAGGAGAGACTGGATAGACTGGAACTTTTTTTCCCTGGAGCGGAGGAGGTTTAGGGGTGATCTTAGAGGTCTATAAAATAATGAGGGGCATAGATGAGGTAGATAATCAACATCTTTTCTCAAAGGTAGGGAAGTCGAAAACTAGAGGTTGGTGTAATCCAAGACCATAATTAGGTTTAAGGTGAGAGGGGAGAGATACAATAGGATCCAGAGGGGCAATTTTTTCACAGAGGGTGGTGATTGTCTGGAACAAGCTGCCAGAGGCAGTAGTAGAGGCGGGTACAATTTTGTCTTTTAAAAAGCGTTTAGACAGTTACATGGGTAAAATGGGTATGGGCCAAATGTGGGACTAGCTTAATGGTTAAAAACTGGGTGCCATGGACAAGTTGGGCCGAAGGACCTGTTTCCATGCTGTAAACCTCTGCCTCTATATTACATTGATTTGATTTTGCTCACTCAGACTTTAATTTAGATTCTAACTTTAAAAATGTTGAGTCAAGTTGCACACTTGCCAGTACAGTAATCAACTGGAAACTACTTCAATGTTATTTGGTTGAAAGAAGACAGAATACCACCCTTTAAAGATATGTTATTGGTTACAATTAAAGTGCCAGTGAAGTGTGGAATCTGAAAATTGCAAGTGTTTGTCACACCAAAGTATTTGCCCTAATTATGGTCTTGGATTACACCAAATTAAAATGGAAGAACATTCGTGGGAAACTGAAGGATCAAAGCTACAATCACAAAACAAAAAAGTGATAATACAAATAACCGCCATGCAGTTGCTGAAACACAGTATGCTATTGAATCTCTTCATGCTTCTGATCTTATTAAACAGGTCTTTTGACATTTTATTATAATTAAGCATCTCTTACCTGGGGCTTTGGTCCAATAATTTTTGAATACAATGTATAAGATATAACATTACAAACTGGGTATCCCATTCCAATCAGGACAGCAGAAAGGATGTACTGAGTTAGATGGATGATGGGAGTATACTGACACCACACTTGCTCCACAGGACAACCTGTTCTCTCAGCACTCAGACTGAGCGAAGGTTGCATGAATAAATTCCAAGTAACAATGGATGATTCATTGTACTTTATTTCAACAGAAGAGTAGTTGGAAGCATTCTTAATCCCTGTCAATGATAGAAAAAATAATTGTTATTTCTTTTTAATGCACAAGAGTTGAATCTTCCATTAGCTGCTTCAAGGAAAAAGAACACAAATAAAAGTAATAGCACATTCAAGTACCTTACAACTGATGCACAATCCAGCATTTTTCTCCATTATAAGTTACTAGGTTTATCTTTATAAAACAACCCGTGTGCACTTGTAATGACACATTTCTGCCAATAATGGTGCTGCAGCACTTAAGTTTTTCATCTCCTAGCTACTCAGTCTGTACTACAGATAATCTCTATGCTCCTCATCTCAAATTTCCAGATTATTTTATGTTAAATAGAAAAACAAAGTACTACATAAAAATAAGGATCAAATGTATGGATTTTAAAATGGTCACTGAATTCTATCTGAGCATCCTGATCCAAAATCCTCCATCCTTTGGACTTCACCTTAAGTAGAATTACATTTGGCTATCATTCTGTATGCAAAATGCAATGTGAGCTTAACTTGAAAAATAATTAAAGTTAGTAAGTACATCACTTAAACTGTCACCAGTGGTTTTCTTATGTAGCCAAGCCTGGAGTGTAGTTGGTGCAACCCATTGTCTATTATGTTCAGATTTTTTAAAAATCCTATGCTTGTGTGGCCTATCTTGTAATTTCTCAGGCATTTTTCTGAAGCTTTCCTTTTTAATATTATGTACAATGTTACTAAAAAAAATGTAAATACGATTCTGACTCAGCTTAACTTTCTTTTCAGTGAAGTTTAATTAAAGGAGATTAAAGGCATGATTTTCATCCTGGATGTGCTGGCAATTTCTTGCTACTGGCAGGCATATTGGTCTGCTGCTGTGTTCCTGCCTACATGCTATTATCAGGGAGGTGGCTTTTGGGAAGTGACAGTTACTCACCCATTCGCTAATGGCAGGTAGCCAATTTTGACAAAGTGCCAGTTGAGGGCGCTCTTCACAGCATCTGGATTTTTTACACACTGGAATGGAATAGCGGTGACTCCCCTGGCAGGCCAGAGGTGCATCCTGCAAAGCAACCCATCATGGATCTGCTGAGCCAGGGCCCATCCAGTTGCCCAGCAATGGTGATAAGACAGCAGTGCCATCATATATCGTCCATTTTCACAGCCTAACATTTTGCACAATAATCAAAAAAGATCAAGGGACTCTAAAATGGTGGGATTGATATTGCTGGCAAATAGAACCCACTACAAAATTCCTGCTTACCTTTAATCCATAATTATTGTAAACAAAAATCACCCACGTTATTTAATAGTCTGAAGCATAACATATATTCTTGCAAGTTTCAAAAGTTTTTTTTTGATATTTCAACTTTAATTGTACAAGTCTGAAACCATTAATTCAGTCAGTTCTACTAATGTCTAAGCTCCTTCAAGGACAGAAACAGTGACAGATAAGGAAGTGAATATATTTATACTTTTGCTGAATAATGTTTACCCTAGAAAATTAAGTTATGCTGCAGCTCATATCTGTGGAAAATGGTGGCACTGGCATAGCTTCAGATTTTCTCTCCATTAACATCAGGAAAAGGTTTGGGGGTTGACTGTTTTAGGTTATCGCTGCAGACCATAATTATTATCCAAATCCTATCATTCTCACCAAAAACACAGTATTTGCATTTTTTATTTAAAATAACAACTTAATCCATCAATGTGCTGCGTGACTGGTGGTGATGGGAGGGGTGAGAGAAAATACATGGGAGCTGACATTACACACTCTGTGTAACTTTTATTATTTGGATATGAAAAACACTGTATAAATGCAAGTAATATACCATCATCAGCTCACAGTACCAGTTAAAAGGAATCAGATAGTCTTTACTGTGTTAACATTTATAAACTACATTAGCTTCAATACAGAATTGGACTCTATCAGACATGCTCAATGAATCACTGCTTCATAACATACTGCCAGTATTTTATATCCATTATTTATTGAATCTGACTAATATCGTTGCCCACGTAATCAATATTTCAAATGCAGATGTGCTAATGAACAAACACACAAAGGGAAGCCAGAAATATCGCAGCAAACCTTTTAAACTCCTGAGATGTTTATAGTCCAAAATAATATGTCAACGTTCTGAATTGTAATCTCTCTGATTTAACAGTTATTTTGTTTATTTGGTACATCTCCCATGGTATTGGTCATGAATAATCTAGGAGCTGGAACAAACTTTTTGTATTTAGGCTTTACAGCAGCCACATACAAATATGGTTCCCAAAGGAATATCTATCATTACATGACTGACAGAAGGTAAAAATATTCCACATCTTACTGACACTAGATGTAACACGAATCACAGAATTAATATTTGTAATACTGTTTGCGTACCACTTCTTTCAGTTATTAGGATGACACCTTTACAACCTAACGTAAAACATCAAAAGTGCGGATTTCCTCTGACCAAGAGCTGAAATTTTACAAAGTGTCCATCGACAAAATTCTCTTCTCGAAGGTAGTGAACCTTTAATTATTCTAATGATCTATCAATAATAATTTTAAATTCTTTGTAATTAAATGCACAATCCCTTGCAGTGAAGAAGATTCAGAGGTGATCTTATTGAAACATGGAAGATCCTGAGGGAACTGGACGGGTGGAGGCTGAGAGGTTATTTCCCTTTGTGGGACATCTAGAACTAAAGGACACAGCTTAAAAAAATTAGGGATCCAATTTAAGACTGAAATTAGGAGAATTTTGTTCTCCCAGAGGGTTATTATATGGAATTCTCTTCCCCAGAGAGTAGTGGAGGCTGGGTCATTGAATATATTCAAGGCTAGGTTAGGTAGATTTTTGATTGACAAGGCAGTCCAGGGTTATGGTTGTGCAGACAGGAAAGTGGAATAAGGCCACAATCATCAGCCATGATTTAACTGAATGGTAGAATGGGCTCAAGGGGCCAAATGGCCCACTATTGCTTTCTATTTTTTGTGTTCAGTGTATTATTTTACTGTACATTGCAATGGAATAAAGTCATCTAACATCATAAGATTCCTAGCTTTGGCTACTTCCCATGGTACATGTTCTAAGGTGCAAATGCTTTATTTATAGTTTCCACCATGGCCAATTCAATATGCATAATTTTTTTAAAATTCCTCTTCTTGCAGTTAAAAGTTTTGATAAAACAGTTGATAAAAGCAAATTACTGCGGATGCTGGAATCTGAAACCAAAAGAGAAAATGCTGGAAAATCTCAGCAGGTCTGGCAGCATCTGTAAGAAGAGAAAAGAGTTGACATTAAGGTTTTTTCCTCAATCGTGGATTCCCATCTACAGTTGTTGACAGGGCCCTCAACAGCGTGCAGTCCATTTCCCGCGCCACAACCCTTACCCCCTCCCCTCCCTCCCAAGGTGAGTCCACCTTGTTCTCACATTTCACCCTACCAGCCTCCACATGCAAAGCATAATCCTCTGCCATTTTCGCCAACTCCAGCGTGATGCCACATCAAACACATCTTCCCTTCACTCCCTCTGTCAGCATTCCGCAGAGACCGTTCCCTCCGGGATAACCTAGTCCATTCCTCCACTATACCCAACACCTCTCCCGTCACTCATGGCACCTTCCCATGCAATCGCAGAAGGTGCAACACCTGCCCCTTTACCTCTTCTATGCTCACCATCCAAGGTCCAAAACATTCATTCCAGGTTAAGCAGCGTTTCACTTGCACCTCTTTCAATTTGGTGTATCCCAATGTGGTCTTCTCTATATCAGAGAGACCAACCGTAGACTGGGTGATCACTTTGCTGAGCACCTTTGGTCTGTGCGCAGTCAGGACCTTGACATTCCCGTTGCTTGCCATTTTAACACATGATCCTGTTCCCATGCCCACATGTCTGTCCTTGGGCTGCTGCAATGTTCGAGTGATGCTCAATGCAAAATGGAGGAACAGCATCTCATCTTCCAACTAGGTACTTTACAAACTTCCGGTCTCAACATCAAATTCAACAACTTCAGATGATTAGCTCTACCCCACCTCGACCCCTTTGTTTTCATTTTATTTTATTTATTTTTTTACTGTTCTCTACCTTTTATTTCTTTATTGTCTTTCTTCATTTTTCTTTCCCCCCCCACTCTTACCCCCTACTTTATCCCCCTTCCCTTTTCTAAATTTTACCTCTGTCCCATCCATTCCCCCCCCCTCCCCCTCCCAACATCTTCATCTGTCACAGTTTGCCCTCTGATTTTAGCTTCTCTGCCGTTTGGCCATTCACACCCTTTATTCTCTCTGTGGACTGCCATTAGCAGTCTTTTCCCCTGGTTTCTATGGCTATGACTCATCTTTCATTCCCTCACCCTGTAGTATAAATATCTCCCACTTTCTATGCCTTTTAGCTTTGACAAAGGGTCATCTGGACTCGAAACGTCAACACTTTTCTTTCCTTTCCTCCAGATGCTGCCAGACCTGCTGAGATTTTCCAGCATTTTCTCTTTTGGTTGCTAAAACAGTTATTTGTGCAACAGTGTACATGAGAGTTTTTCCAAATGTCAAGTCTCAAATAACTTCACTTAAACAGGTGGCTATTTACTGCAGCCTGGTACTGGCTGACTGAGTGACTCTAGACTCAGCCTTATAAACAATGCCTGCCAGCCCATTACAAATCAGTTCCCCACCCTAGCAATGTTAGAAAATGTATTCTAAAATGCCTTTAGCTCAAAATTCAATTGTATGAACATTTATTTCCCCCCACCATTTTGTAGATCAGCCTGGTTGGCATGCTGCATGATAGGAACTATAGTTTCACAAAGGCAGAAAAATCTACAGCTCTTATGCACACACCCAAAAAATGTGTTCACAAGAGATTAGAATCCATTATGCCCAAGGTAACTGAGGCTTGAAGCAGACTTCCAAGTCCTATCACAAAAAGGGCAGCCTCAGAGATCTCTTACATTATTACGGGTGCATTTTACGATGCAAATTAAAATGAATAGTAATTTTAAATTACATTTTAAGTGATAGTCATATGACTACTCATCTAGTTCATTCAAAAATTCAAGATAGCAGCTGAAAGTATATCTGTACTAACAAAAAAAGTTGTACAAATTAATAATCCATGGCTGTTTCAGCATTTATAGATGTCCTAAACTCAGTGTGCCCAAACGGTAATCAGAGCACCTCACCAGTAACCATTGAGTAGTGAAGAATTCAGCTGAAAATCAGGAAACTTTCTCCTTCCATACAAATGAAATAACTACCATAACTGCTGCGAGCTGATCTCCTTAGCAATAGGGTAGGCAAGTTATTCTCAGTTCCCCTTCATATTTCTGTGAATTCAAATGTTGTGCCAAGTTGCATGAATCTATTAATGCTTAGTCATTTTCAAAAGCAACATGACTTCATTCTTAAGCTGAACTTACCGAGAAGATAATTAACTGATGCAAAAGCAAACAATAATGCGAAACAAAACTTCCTGTTTACACTGCTGAAAATTCCCAGCAATTAACAAAATGCCTTACTGGGCCTACAGCCAAAAAAACATTAAAATTCACAAAAAAATCTAAACAGTCAGCACATTTAAAAACAAAAGATAACAACGAATACACATTACATATGCACAAATAATAAAGAATTCAATGAAAACAAAGGTAGTATAGGTGCTCGATGGCTGGCACAGATGTGATGGGTCAAAGGGCCTCTCTCTGCGCTGTATAGCTCAATGACTTTAAAAACACCACCAGTTCCTTCAGTTTTTGGAAGATTAATCAAACCATACCTGTCCACTGGATTTGAGGGTACTGATCTCCCCATGGCAGCAAAACAAAGAAGCCAAAGAAAAGGACAACAAATCCTCCAAGCAGCAAAAGACGATCCTCAAATCTATTCAGGAAAAAAACCAAATGGAGGCTGTAATCAATCTAAATTCAAAAATTTATGAAAATACTTTCAAAAATCTTCATTACACAGTTACCTTTTTGAAAGAAGTTTTGTTGTCATAAAAACAATAATAGATTCTATACCAACACCCACGAGGAGAATCCCATTGTACAAGACTGCCTGTTTCCCAGTCCATGCGTACATGTCCATGGTTAATGGGGTAGCTATCCTGCAAAGGATTCAAAACAAAATCATCTTTTAAAAACAGCTGTGCTAACAATTTAGCCATGTGTAAAATCTGAAGTTACTTATTCTTTTAATATGAATGTTTCTAATTATACATTTATTTTGTAAAATCATAGAATCCCTACAGTACAGAAGCAGGCCATTTGGCCCATCGAGTCTGCACCAACCACAATCCCACCCAGACCCTATCCCCATAACCCCATACATTTACCCTGCTAATCCCCTGACACTTGGGTCAATTTAGCATGGCCAATCAACCTAACCTGCACATCTTTAGACAGAGAGGAAACCGGAGCACCCGGAGGAAATCTACGTCAACACGGGGAGAATGTGCAAACTCCGCGCAGACAGTGACCTGAGGCTGGAATTGAACCTGGGTCCCTGGTGCTGTGAGGCAGCAGTGCTAACCACTGTGCCGCCCTTTTGTTGCCTATTGGTCTTTGATTCCTTTGCCTTCAAATTCACAGCAGAGGGCTAGAGCGTCATAGCATGGAAACAGGCCCTTCGGCCCAACTTGTCCATGCTGCCCTTTTTTTTAAAACTCCTAAGCTAGTCCTAATTGCCTGCATTTGGCCCATATCCATCTATACCCATCTTACCCATGTAACTGTCTAAACGCTTTTTAAAAGACAAAATTGTACCCCTCTCTACTACTACCTCAGGTAGCTTGTTCCAGGCACTCACCACCCTGTGTGTGAGAAAAATGCCCCTCTGGACTCTTTTGTATTTCTTCCCCTCACCTTAAAACTATGCCCTCTAGTTTTAGACTCCTCTACCTTTGGGAAAAGATATTGATTATCTAGCTGATCTATGCCCCTCATTATTTTATATTCCTCTATAAGATCACCCTTCTACTCCCCAGTGAAAAAAGTCTCAGTCTATCCAGCCTCTTCTTATAACTCAAACCATCAAGTCCCGGTAGCATCCTAGTAAATCTCTTCTGCACTCTTTCTAGTTTAATAATATCCTTTCTATAATAGGGTGACCAGAGCTGTACACAGTATTCCAAGTGTGGTCTTCCCAATGTCTTGTACAACTTCAACAAGACGTCCCAACTTCTGTATTCAATGCTCTGACCAATGAAACCAAGCATGCTAAATGCTTTCTTCACCACTCTGTCCACCTGCGACCCCACTTTCAAAGAGCCATGAACCTGTATCCCTAGATCTTTCAGTTCTGTAACTCTCCCCAACGCCCTATCATTAACTGAGTAAGTCCTGCCCTGGTTCAATCTACCAAAATGCATCACCTCACATTTACCTAAATTAAATTCCATCTGCCATTCGTCAGTCCACTGGCCCAATTGATCAAGATCCCTTTGCAATCCGAGATAACCTTATTCACTGTCCACTATGCCACCAATCTTGGTGTCATCTGCAAACTTACTAACCATGCCTCCTATATTCTCATCCAAATCATTACAGTCAGTTTTGATTGAACAAGTTCTATAGGTTTGTTATTACTATTTTGTTATTTTTGGCAGTCTATTATTTTTAGTGTTTATCATATTGATAATCATTTTTACCAGTATAACAGGAAATTAACATTATTTCCCATTTTGTCCTGAGGGAATGACTCCTTCTTGGATATGGTTCCATGGACAGTGGGTGCCCTTTGATATCTCATCCAAGTATCCATTATTTGTGTATGGCCCTCAGTAGTGAATGCTGGAAGACGATTTGATCATGGGGGAACACCATAACTATTATCGCCCACCAGTATGGTCAGTAGTTGGTGATCCAGGGCATGAACTCTATTTAGGAACTCTGTCAAAGAGGAGGAATAAACGGGTCTTTTTTTCAAATGGCAGGCAATGACTAGTGGGGTACCGCAGGGATCAGTGCTGAGCTCCACAGCTATTCATTATATGTATTAATGATTTAGATGAGGGAACTAAATGTAATATCTCCAAATTTGCAGATGACACAAAGCTGGGTGAAAGGGTGAGCTGTGACGAGGATGCAGAGATCCTTCAGTACGATTTGGACAAGCTGAGGGGGTAAAATGAATGGTAAATGCAGTATAATTTGGATAAATGCAAGGTTATCCACTTTGGTTGCAAAAACGGGAAGCCAGATTACTATCTGAATGGCCATAAATTAGGAGAGGGGAATGAGCAATGAAACCTGGGTGTCCTCATACACAGTCACTAAAGGTAAGCATGCAGGTACAGCAGACGGTAAAAAAGACAAATGGTATGTTGGCCTTCTTAGCGAGAGGATTTGAGTACAGGAGCAGGAATGTCTTGATGCAATTATATAGGGGCTTGGTGAGGTTACACCTGGAATAGTGTGTGCAGTTTTAGTCTCCTAATCTGAGGAAGGATGTTCTTGCTCCAGCGGAACACAAAGAAGATTTACCAGACTGATTCCTGGGATGGCAGGACTGACGTATGAGGAGAGACCGACTTGGTTAGGATTGTATTCACTAGAGTTCAGAAGAATGAGGGGTTAATCTCATAGAAACCTGTAAAATTCTAACAGGACTAGACAGGGTAGATGCATGAAGGTTGTCCCCAATGGTGGGGGTGTCCAGAACCAGGGGTCACAGTCTGAAAACAGACGAGGAGAAATTTCTTCACCCAGAGTGTGGTCAGCCTGTGGGATTTGCCAGCAGAAAAAGTAGTTGAGGCCAAAACATTGTTTGTTTTCAAGAAGCAGTTACGGAGGGAAGGCAGGATCAGGCTATTGAGTTGGATGGTCAACCATGATCATAACAAATGGCAGAATGGCCTCCTTCTGCTCCTATTTTCTGTTTCTAACTCTAGTCCCTTCTCTACTCCTAGATCAATGAGCTCAGACACCACACAGATTGAAATGGTCAAACTCAACACAGATTGAGAATATTAAACACTGACCCTTTTGGCCTTTCTGCCAAAGTTGCACACAAATTTGAACCAAGACATTGAGCCAAATAATTTTCAACTTGAAATAATTTTTATTAATCTTAACTTGAAAATAACTATAAATTGGAAGGGTGTTTCCCGTGTTTTATCATTGAAATGCAACTATAAGCACAGGGAATTCTGTTACTGTTATATATTAAATATTAACAACTGAATCAGGTGATTTTCATGGCACTTAGAATTGGGGTGGTCTTTAAAAATGGCACCTGGAGTGTATGAGTTGATGGCGCAGCAGGAAAATCAGAGGCCAGCGATACATCATAGGTCCTGTGACTGGAAGTTTTCTTTCAAAGTTCCACACACTCTGGTGGAGAAAAACCGCCATTGCCATCAGCGGCTCCAACATTGCTTTTCCTGCCTGATGTGGGCCTTTACCAATATCGGGGAAAATCCTGACCATTGAATTATTCCTCAGAAGGTAGGATCAAGTTACACATTCCAAACAAATTGGGGTTTGTCTTGACCTCCCAGGGGATCAATCAGAAACTAACTTAATTCATTTGTGGTGCAAATAAACACAGCAATAAGTTTCTATTCATTGTGACCAGGCTTCTCACTCTGTCAATCTGCAGATAAGCTTTTTAAAGCACTGAATCTGCTAAAACTGATTTTTTTCTGAGTACTTTTCATTTGTAGCACTCAGCAGCTGAGCTCTTTAGTTTGTACTGGCCTGCAATTTGCCGTAGTAATAATGGCTGGACTGTCGATGCTCACCATTATCTGGGCAAACTGACAGCAACTTCTGGCAGCTATAGACACAATGGGGAGAATTTACCATTTTGATTCTAAGTGCTGAATCTGGGTGCAATTCAAATCCGACTTGTAAACCTGTTCTCAGGCGCTCCCATACACACAGCCTGAAAAAAAAGTCGCGAGTCTGAATCGCGTCTGAATCGTGGGCGGGGCTTATCGTGCCCGAAACACTGCAGCTCCAATCGGAGCTTTGAACTGCGCATGCGTAGTGAAAAAAAATTCAAAAAACGCGCCCCTGTCACATCGCTCTCGAGCCACAAAAAGCGGATAAAGCGGCCCGGGAGCAAAAAGCGGGAGCAATGGCCCCCACAGACATCGCCCCACCCCTACATCCACCCACCCCCTCCCCCCCCACGCCCCAGACTGATCGCGACCCCCCTGCCCCCTTTCCCCCCACCGATCGCCCGCAGAGTGGCAGTGGACACCCCCTTCCCCCCAGCGATCGCCCGCAGAGTGGCAGCAGACCCTCTCTGCCCCTGCCCCCACCCTCCCAGTGCCCCCCCACAAAGATTCATCTGGCTTCTCTCCTCTCCCTTCCCCCCTCCCCCCCTCAGCAGAGAACGATCTGGCCTCCCTTGCTTTTCAAACCCGAACACACAGTAAAATGTGAAAATTAGAAACTTGCTGTTAGAGAAACCCGACTCTTCCAGAGGATATGATATTGCAACCTTCACCAATGAAATCACCATTAATGCTGTCACACTAAATACCGAAGACAAACTTAAAAACAAAATACTGGGGATGCTGAGGATTTGAAATAAAAACAGAAAGTGCTGGAAGAAACCAGCAGTTCCAAAGAAGTCACATTGGACTTAAACTATATTTCTCGCTCCACATATACTGACAGACCTGCTGAGCTTTTCCAGCAATTTCTGTTATTACTTTAAATTGAAGAAAAACCTAAGCCTTGTTCAATCCTGGGCACTGTAGCATTGTGGATAGGTTACTGGACTAGTCATTGAAGTTCAACCAGTGTACATTCTGTGTCCTCGCTTTCTACTTGCGAGTGGTGTTCAACATAGAGGAACACTGATACAACAGCTGAGGAAGGGAAGTAGGTGGTAATCATCAGGAATTTCCTTGTCAGTGTTTGAGCTGGTGCCATGAGACTTCATGGGAGCCAGAGTCAATGTTGAGGGCTCTCAAGGTCACTCTCTCTCAACTGTATACCATGCTGCCACCAGCTCTGGTGGTTCTGTGGGACAGAATATACATAGAGTTCATGATGGAAGAACCTGGGACATTGGCAGTAAGGTATGGTTCAGTGAGTATATCTATGTCTGGCTGTTGCTTGATTTGCCTGTGGCACAGTTCTTCCAATTTTGGTACAAGTCCCCAAATGTTAGTGAGAAGGACTTTCCAGGGTCAACTGGGCAGGTGCACCTTTATGTTCAGTGCTTAGCTCAATGATGGTTGGCCTATCCAGTTTTATTCTTTTGGAATTTTTTGTAACTGTTTGATGCAATTGAGTAGCTTGCAGAACCTTTTCAAAGGGCAGTTACGAGTTAACCACACTGCAATAGGTCTGGAATTGTGCATGGGCTAGTCAGGGTAAGGATGGCAGATTTCCTTTCCTAAAGGAAATCAGTTTACCAGATGGGTTTTTACAACATTACAGGAGTTTCAATTATCACATTTACAGATACAGCTTTTTGTTCCAGATGTATTTAATTAACTGAATTTAAATGTCAAAGCTTCCACAGCCAGATGCAAACTCATGCCTCCTGAGCAGTATCAGGGGTACCTAAAAATAAGATGTCGACCTGGTGCGGCTGCAGCTAGAGGCAACATGCATGCTGAATGATGGAAGCAGCAGGCAATAGACTGAACTCAGTGATCACATAAACATTGGATCAGATCCAAGCTCTGCAGTCCAACCACTATCAGTTGATGAATAGTGGCAGACAATTAAAAAACTAACCAGTGGAAAAGACTCCACAAACATCCCCATCGATGCCAGAGCCCAACACGGGCTGAGACACGGCTGAAGCCTTTTCAACCACTTTCAGCTCGAAGTGCCGAGATGATGGCCCATCTCGATCTCTTCCAAAGGTCCTCACCATCACAGTCAGACATAGCCTGCTCACTAAATCGTACTTACTTCCAAAGTCCCAGACTCTTAAATCACCATATCTGGGTACAGACCACAGACCCATTAGAAGTGGTGGCAGAGTGGTGTAGTCCGGAGGGAGTGACCCTGTCGTCAGCCAATTTTATTCACTCCAATTGATATCAAGAAGTTAAGGCATTGGATACAACATAGGCTATAGGCCCTGACATCCCAGATGTAGTGTAAAGACCTGGACTCCAGAACTAACTGCACACTTAGTCAAGCTGTTCCAGTACATTACAACATTGGTTCAAAACATTGACAAAAGAACTGAACTCCAGTGATGTTTTCAAAAATAAAAAGCTGCAACACTGACATTTACCTGACAATAGGGAAAATTGTCCTGATATATCCTGTCCACAATGAAAGGGGTCATCAACAGTGCTATCCATTGGTACATACTCACCAATAGCTTACTCACTGCTGCTCAGGATGTGTTTGGCCAGGAGAACATAGCTCCAAACCATATTACCTTGTTCCAAATATGGATAAATGAGGTGAGAGCACCTGGACTTAACATTAAAGCAGCATGTAACCACATGTGCCATCAAGAAGCCCGAAAAACATTGAAGTCAGTGAGAATCCAATGGAAAACTCTCCACTGACTGGAGTCATACAAAGGAAGATTGTTGTGGTTGTTGGATTCCAATTATTCCCCAGGACCCTATGCATGACTTCCTCAAGGCAGTGTCCAAGGCCCAACCATGTTCAATCGCTTCGGCAATTACTTTGCCTTCATCATAAGATCAGAAATGAGGATGTTGGCTGACAATTGCAGAATTTTCAGTTTCATTTGCAACTCCTCTGATAACGAAGATCCCCATGCCCACATGCAGCAAGGCATTTAGACTTGTGCTTATTTAGCGTGTGCATAGTCACAGAACCAATCAATAATTGTCAGTGACTAGACTGAGTTCCTCCAGCCCGCCTTCAAGTTTAGTCAGCGGGCACGCCTCAACAATGTGAGTCATTGTTTGGACTGCAAACTTGTGCTGATAAGAGGCTAGCACTTGCACCACACAACTATCAGGCAATGGTAAGCGAGATTCTAACTACCTTCCCTTGACAGTATCAAACCATTTTTCCAGCGACCCACTTCTTTCAAATGGCCATCCCTCGCGGCCCACGTCATGTGGCATTAGTAATGAAGTACAATCTTTCCACTTTGTACTAACATTATAAAGTATATTAAATGTCAGGGGGTCCGTTTCAGATCCATTTTCCAATTTATTCGAGCCACATTCTGGCACAAAGGAAATTGGTGTCAGTATTTTGAAAACTGCTTTGTGGCAATCTTACAACCTTATCCCACCTATTTTTCGGCGAGGTGAAGTCGTAAGATCGGGAGTGATGGTAAAACCGAGAATCATGCCCATTTTCACGCCGATTCCCACCGTACCATGTTGATTTCCCAGGCGCGATGAGAAGCGTGCCCAAAATGGGCAAAACATCAGGGGTGGGGATGTGGTGGAAAGCTTGGGGGTAGGGGGGTGGTGGAGAGCTCGGGGTTAAAGGAGGTGGCGGAGAGCTCGGGACTCAGGAAGTGGCTGGTGTACAACTCATTCCCCCGGCTGCTGAGTGATCCCCTGAAGGCTCATAGTGACTCAAAGAGTGCGGACACCAACCCCAGTGCAGTCACCATGTCAACCTTCCATCTGGCAGCTATTAACGCTCTGTGGATGACTACTGATATTCCTTCCCAGTAACGCCACTAGCAGAGACAACAAGCAAGTCTCAGAGTTGCTTCTCCAAGCCAGGGAGCACAGGTGTTAACATGGCTCCTCACACAGCATGGACCCACCCGTCGTTGCTGCCCTCCATGGGAATCCATCCAGTGCCCCTCTCCCCGTATGTATGAACTGCAAGCCATTCCTGGAAGGCACTGCACCAGACATCAAGCTGGCTGCACGCATGTAATGTTTCAAGGCTTCCCAATGGGTTCCCCCCACACAGCCACCTATATGCTCGCTGTGTCCCTATTGGCAAGGGTGCGGTGGCACTTGCCATCCTGTCCAGGTTCAGCATGGAACCAGACATGGTGTTGGCATGCCACCACCCACTCTCAGTTGGGACACAGGTTGATGGGAGGGAGTGTGGGTCCTGGGATGGAGAACCTGATAGAATTGATCTCCCTTTCTCTCTCTCTTTCCCTCCCTTCCCCCAACTAACACCCCCTTCCAGAGTAGTGATGGACTTCACCATGCAGCCAATAGACCTGATGGTCATTCTCGTGGCTGCTGCTGCAGAGGAGGAGGAGGAACTGTGGGCACTGCAAGGCCAGCCCAGGCCAGAGGCTGCAGCAGGAGGAGAGGGAGGCACTGGCCGTGCATAGGAGATGAGAGGTGGCCACCCATTGGCCCGAGGGGGGCCAGGTGACAAAGGAGACAAAGACCCCGACAGTTCAGGACACGCATGTCCTTTGAGGAGCTACTTGACAGTGTGTGGTGCCGCAGGAACTGATTCCGTCTCCGCAAGGAGACGGTGCAGCCCTAGAATCATAGAATCCCTACAGTGCAGAAGGAGGCCATTCGGCCCATCAAGCCTGCACCGACAACAATCCCACCCAGGCCCTATCCCCGTAACCCCACGTATTTACCTTGCTAAAATCACGTACACTAAGGATCAATTTATCATGGCCAATCAACCTAATTCCCACACATCGTTGGAGCGTAGGAAGAAACCAGAGCACCTGGAGGAAACCCACATAGACATGGGGAGAATGTGCAAACTCCACACAGTCAGTCATCCGAGGCCGGAATTGAACCCCTGTCCCTGGCACCGTGAGGCAGCAGTGCTAACCACTGTGCCATCGTGCCATCCTCACGGACTTGGCACCTCAGGGCACAGGGGGACACGCACTCCCGGTGGCCGTGAAGGTTATGGCGGCCCTCAACTTTTATGCCACCAGGTCCTTCCAGACCGCCAACGGGGACCTGTGTGGGATCTCCCAGTCCTCGGTCCACAATTTGTCCACAAGGTGATGGATACCCTATACGCGCGGGCTGGCCATTACATTAACTTTGACCTGGGCCACCAGCAGGAAGCCCAGGCTGCTGTATTTGCCACCACAGTAGGAATGCCAAACCTGGCCTGCTGGTTTTGCGGTGCATGCTCAATAGCACCCTCCGAGCTGAACAGCCGGCTTGTTGGTGAGCTAATGCCTCGCCCCCCTAGCAGGAATCAGATTCTGCGTCATTTTTTGTACTAAGTGACGTAAGATTTCATTTGTTGCCTCGCCAAAAAAACAGATCTGAAGCTGTCCCGTTTTCACACTTGTTCAGTACTTAGAATTTTTTTGGTAAGATCGCCCCCCTCTTGTCAACATATATATTTAAAATAAATGTCTGAAATCAAACTATACACTCATTTACTGTGCAACAGCCATCGACAGAACATTGACTGGCATTTATTTGTGACAGATTTCTCATTTAAGATGCACCTTTGGAATGCAGAGCTCACCAGATCAACGTGCTGCTTTTCTGTGAAAACTTAATAGAGCAGTCACCGATTACCTCTATCTGTTACCATCCCATCTATAATAACTAAAGGAGTCAGCTGTGAAGGAACGTGCTTTGATTGCACACAATGAAAGTAAACAATAACCACAAGCCTGTGGTGAACACAACGGGTCCCATCCGAGACTAAAAGGTTAGTGGACCCTCTCGGGGTCTTCCTTTATACAGGGCTCAGTATACGGGCTCCACTTGGTTGGTTAATTACCAATCCCCAGGGGGCTTGTATTCAACGAGTCCAACTGGGATGTCAATTATTGATTCCCCATGCAGATCATGGGGGTTATCACATCATCCCATCAATAAACCTCCCTGGTAGGTGGGATATGTCACATCAATAACTACATTTTGCTGCATTCATTGAAGTCTGTGGTTATTGTGTCGATTATCCTTTCTCAGCCATAGGCTAAAAAGAAATAAAACATCTCAATGGTTTTCCTGGGTTTTTTTTAGACATTTTGAAATTGATTCAACAGCAAATATTTTTATGCATAGAGGAGAATAATTATGAGTTGGCTTGTGAGGCAATGACTATACTTGTCAAACTCTAAAGTTATAGCCTGCCTTCAGGGAAATTCAAGACTAAGGCAGAGTCCACTGACCAGGCAAGCTGCAGTACTGTTGCTACAGTCACAATCTAAAGGGGATTTAACTGTGCATTTAAAAAACACACCTCTCTCCTAATTCTTACCTTTTCCTTTCAGAAAGTGCAAATAACTTGAACTGTACCAAGCAATACTAAGCTTTTCCTCCACATCAAAAGTCCTCATGCTGGCTATGTCATCGTCTGAAGTCCTCATTGTCATATCTACAAAATGTGCGCTATAAACAGAACATCCCGTGTTTTTTTTTAAAAAAGGATCACAGAACATTCCACATTTTTGTAAGCGAATCACAGAACATCCCATGTTTTTTTGAACAAGATCAGTTTATCGGGCAGCGAGAATTTACCCGGCAACCCACTTTCAACATCCTGTGACCCATCTGCAGGTAACGACCCCCTTTTGGAAAAAAAGCCTGGTCCAAAAGGAGCTAAATTTCCCCCCCAATCAACATCCTGGGCGGTCATAATTGACCTGAAACTTAAATGGACGGATGTGGCCATCACTGGCAAAGACCAGCATTTATTGTCCATCTCTAGTTGCCCTTGAGAAGGTGGTAGTGAGTTGCATTCTTGAACTGCTGCAGTCCCTGAGGTTTAAGTATAGCCACAGTGCTATTAGGGAGGGAGTTCGAAGATTTTGACCCAGTGACAGTGAAGGAATGGCAATATATTTCCAAATCAGAATGGTGAGTGACTTGGAGGGGAATGTCCAGGTGGTGGTGTTCCCATGTATCTGCTGCCCTTGTTCATCGAGATGGTGGCGATTGTGGTTTGGAAGGTACTGCCTAAGGAACCTTGGTGAGTTCCTGCAGTACATCTAGTAGATGATATACACTGCTACCACTGTTCATCGGTGGTGGAGGGAGTGAATGTTTGTGGAAGGTAACAATCAAGTGGGCTGCTTTGTCCTGGTTGAAGCTAAATCATAGAAACCCTACAGTGCAGTAGGAGGCCATTCAGCCCATCGAGTCTGCACCGACAACAATCCCACCCAGGCCCTATCCCCAAAAACCCACATATTTACCATGCTAATCCCTCTAACATACACATCCTGGACACTAAGGAGCAATTTATCGTGGCCAATCAACCTAACCTGCACATCTTAGGACTGTGAGAAGAAACCGGAGCACCCGGAGGATGCAGACACGGCGAGAACGTGCAAACTCCACACAGACCCAAGCTGGGAATCGAACCCAGGTCCCTGGAGTTGTGAAGGAGCTGTGCTAACCACTTAAGTGTTGTTGGAGCTGCACTCATTCAGGCAAGTGGAGGGTATTCCATTACACTCCTGACTTGTGCCTTGTAGGTGGTTGCAGTCGGGAATGGGTTAATGACCCTTGTCACACTTAAGCAGTAAGACCCGAACTCTGTGATTTTGTTTAGAACACTGCAGAGTCCATGTTTTTGTCAGAGTCCGGTGTTTTTCATGTCTGTGCCAGATAAAAGGAACAGCTATTCCTCTGTCTCCATTTGTTATCAAGAAATACGATTAACCCAGCTCGAAATAAGCTAAACAGTCTCCATTTTTATGTACCTTTGTTTAACACGATGGAGTTGGCATGTATGCCTTCTGTCTTTGAATCACCATAGATTCATATATATATATTCATCATACGTTATTCATCTTATCCTGATATAAAGTATTATACAAACCTGTATGTAGATTAGTTAACTTGTTTGTGCAAAACCTGTAATATTGTTTCAAGGCAATGGCGAACGATCGTGGCCTTGGAGATCGAACAAACTACGTAGAGGAAGATACTGCTAAAACAACAAGAATCTCACCATGAACAATGACAGACATCTTAGAGAATTGCAATGTAATGAGGGCGGGGCCCGGGACATATATAAACTCTGTTCTTACTTGTGTTCGATGAGAAGCCCTGGGTCCACTGTTAGGAACCTCACTTCTCCCACAATTGTGAAAATAAACCTGCATTTTGATCCACTAATAGTGTCAGAGGTTTTTTTACCTACAACAGTGGTGGACAAGCATCAAGGAGTCAGGAGGTGCCGCAGGATTCCTAGCCTTTGACCTTCTCAGGTAGCCACAGTATTTATATGGCTCACCCAGTTCAGTTTCTGGTTAATGGTAACCTCCAGGATATTGACAGTGGGAGATTCCACGATGGTAATGTCACCGATTGTTGAGGGACGATGGTTAGATTCTCTCTTGTTGGAGAGGATCATTGCCTGGCATTTGTGTGGCGCGAATGTTACTTTCAATATGTGCACGGATTAAACATAGAAATATAGAAATTCTAAACTGATCCATCCAAATTTAAGTACTTCCCAAGCAATTCACTTCGAATTCAATTTTACAGTTCCTGCAACGCTTGTGAATAACAAAGGAGATCAGTTCTGATCTGCTGGAGAAAACAAGGATGGAACCGGAAAAGGAAAGTTACAGAACGATGTGGAAGTCACAGGATTCAGGAATCCTCGGAGGAAAAAAGTGCAGTCTAATCAATTAGATACAGACAAAGAGGACAGGAAATGACAATAATTCTTCTGATACATCAACTCTGATCTGCTGAGCTAAGAAGTTCTCAAATAGCTGTTTAAAAGACAAAAGCCAATCCTGCCATACAATTTGGACAAAGGATAAAGAAGCTCAAGTTAAGAATGCAACGCAACTGCTAAATAGCACAATACTACACTGCCTCTGTTTTGGCAGACTGCAATAAGTCCTTAAAAAAACCAGGAGTGTATGAACGCTGTTGATGTGTGAATGGAAAAACCTAGATGACAACAATTTGTATTCTGTGATAACCGCTGGAGAGAAGGGTTTTCAGAAAGAGAAATGATCAACTCCTTTCTGCATTTCCAGGAAATTTATATTGTTCTGCACTCAGTCCGATAAAAACCTCTTTCCTCCACTGTCCTTCTAATTCTGAAGAACCATTCAGAGAACCTCAACCAACATTGTTGGACTTTTATTGCCCTAATCCAAAAAGTACAATCTCCTCATTAGCAAAAGCTGCTGTTACCCACCATGCCTGAATTATTTATTTTATCACGTCTGTTATACCTTTTAAATGTAAAATTTAGAGTCAAAACATGTAAGCTATTCATTGCTGCCACGACCACCATGGGGACTTAATTATCTATTTTTTAAACCTCAACATTATAATTTTATACATTTTCTTTAAATACGGGGCTGCTTTGCTTTGGGCTTGCAGCTAACGCATTCAAACAAAACTCAAGGATCCAATCTCTACAGTGCAGAAGGAGGCCATTGGGCCCATCGGATCTGCACCAACTACAATCCTACCCAGGCCCTATTCCCGTAACCTCTCATATTTACCCTGCTAATCCCCTTGACACTAGGGTTAATTTTGCATGGCCAATCAACCTAACCTGCACATCTTTGGACTGTGGGAGGAAATGCACGCAGACAAGGGGACACGTGCAAACTCCACACAGACAGTGACCCAAGCCCGGAATTGAACCTGTGTCCTTGGAGCTGTGAGGCAGCAGTGCTAACCACTGTGCCACCATGCCGCCCGTAAGGGATGAAGGCAGAATTATTTTCATCCATATTTGATAAGTTAAAGAATGAATTCTGTGAATGGCTTATTCATTTGCATATCATCTATTCATGGCGAGAAGAGCTATCAACATCCTGGGGGTTACCATTGATCAAAAACCTAATTGGACCAGCCATATAAGTACTGTGGCTATAAACAGCAAGTCTGAGGCTGGGAATTCAGTGGCGAACAACTCGCCTCCTGACTCCCTAAAGCCTGTCCACCATTAACCAGGTGCAACGTGATGGAATACTGTCCACTTGCTTCGATGAGTTTATCTCCAACAATACTCAAGAAGTTCGACACAATCCAGAACAAAGCAATTCCTTTCATCAGCACCCCATCCACCACCTTAAACACTCACTCTCTACACCACTATGGCACACAGTGTCCCATCTGAAAGATGTACTGCCCCAACTCGTCAAGCCTCTGTTGACAGCACCTTCCGAATCTACAACCTCTACCATCTACCATAAGCACAACAGATGCAAGTTCCACGCTAAGTCACACACCATCCTGACCTGGAACTCCATTGCTGCTCTTTCACTGACACGGATCAAAATCCTGGAACAACCTTCCTAACACAACACTGAGTGCACCTGCACCAGATGGACTACAACGGTTTAAAACAACTCATGAGCACATTCTCAAGGGCAATTAGGGATGGGCAATAAATGCTGGCCTTTCCAGCCATGCCCACATCCTGGATTAAAATAAAACTCTGGATCATACAGAATCAAGCTAGTTAATTGAGCACATTGCAGAAACTTACGTTTCAAAAATAGCAAACCCAAACAGGATAATGAAGAACAGGATGTTGGATGTCACCACTGCAATCAGATCAATGCTGCCAGATGAATTTTCAAACGTCTCAGGAATATCTACACAGAAACACAGAATCAATGCATAAGACATTAGTCAAATCTTAATAATTTGATTCTGCAGAAATCTCAAGAACATGTGAATGCGTTACCTTGGATATTACCAATTTCACCTTTCATTCTATTCAATTCAATGCCACAATGCTCCCTGTGGAGGGGGGGAAAAGACACATATTTAAGATTAACATCTGTGCCAGAAAACACATGCCTTTCTTCTTGTAAAGATGATGCTTAAAATTATATTTCGGATATAAATTACTTAATTTAAAATGGTACATGAACTTTACAATAGTGGTCTGCAGTGGCCCAATTGCTACAATGGTCTGGATTTTTCTCTCAGCAACAAAGGAATCGTGCTCGTCATTCACTTCGCTGACGGAGACCCTCAGTGGGCACATTAGGGGAGAATAAGTTTCACTGATCCAGCACTTTTTCCAGCTTAGAATAATCTACAGGAAGTCTGCGACTTCTAGTAAACAGGGCAGACAACAGCAAGGCTCGGCAACCAATCAAGTACAAGTATCTTCACTCAATCACACAGCACCCAAACCAGGAAAAAGAGAGAGGTTAGATTTAAATGGTGTACTGAAAGCGCAATAAAAATGAGGAAATACAAAGCAAAGTAGATTAAGGAAGAGACAAAAGAGAAACCTGACAAAGTAAAAAGAAAATCTCCAACACTAATCCTTTCCTGAAGGAATGAGACTCCACCATTATAACATTAATTTTGACAGGCCAGAGTGGCTGTTCAGCAGTAATTATCATGCTGTCAAAAAAAAAAATCACTTAGCCCCGAATGCACTAGCTCTAAACTATTCAACCATTTTTATCATGCTTCTCGTGGGTAAAAACCCCAAACTATTTGCAAAACGCAATAACTTGAATGCCAATTCTATTGGCAAGGACTTCTACAATACACCCTGTGGAATTATTCAGGTATCTCTAGCAACAGTGTTTGGGTTTCCAGGTTTAATTGCACCCGTGCGTTATCCCAGAAGTTGATGTCAAATTTCCGCCCTTTTAACAGTGAGCAACGATAGTCTCACAATTATTCTCATTGCAAGTTCTGGGCCACTGGTAAAGTAAGGTTTTATCCAAGACAATCATGTCTGAATGCCAATCTTGACTTATCATCAATTAAGAATGCCATTCTTTACAAGATGGCTTTGTTTGCAAATGTCACCTTTAACTTAAGGCCAGACAGAGAATTCTGGAAACACACCAGCTTGGAGACATGCCTATGTAATCTGGTTACCATGGGGGAGAAATTCAAAATGAAAGCTATTGAAATATCAAGTGACAGTTCTCACAACTGGGACAGCTACCTTTTGCGACACAGAGAAAGACACTACTGCTGTGTAGAGAAGCAAAGCAGCTGTTGTGTGAGGGGCAGCGAAGCACCGTTTTGAGTTAACAAACAAGCTGAATGCTTATCAGAGTTGGTTTTCTGTTCAAAAAGGAAAGGTATAGGTTAGATGGATTAGCCATAGTAATGTGTGGGGTTACAAGGATAGGGTGGGGGGGAAAGGGCCTGGATAAGATGCTCTGTCAGAGAGTCGGTGCAGACTTGATGGACCGAATGGCCTCCTTCTGCACTGTAGGGATTTTATGATTCTATGTATGAAGCCAATGGAACTTTTGGAGATTAAAGGAACAAGGAGTCATCGAGGTGGACATTGCTGGTGAAAGTCAGATCTGGAAAATGAAGGCCAAGAGGAATGACTTTCGGAGAATTGTGGGAGTTTCAACCTAACATGGCATCTACATCTCTGATAGGCCCTACCTTTTCCTTAGTTATTCCCTTGCTCTCAGTGTATTGTTAAAACAAATTAGGATTTTCTTTGATTTTACCTGTCAATATCTTTTCATATCTCTCTTTGGTTTCTAATTTTCATTTTTACTTCAACTTTATACATTCTATACTCCTCTGGGCTTTCTATAGTATTAAGTATTTTGTGACTGTCATTAGTTTTCTTTTTCGGCTTTATCTTGGCCTTTATGCTTCTGGACAAACAGGAGTCTCTACATTTGGCAGTACCACCCTTTTTCTCTGTGGGTTCATGTTTACACTTTCCTTCCAAAAGCTAGATCCCGTCCACTCTCGCCAACTCACCTCTCTACTTTGTAAAATTTGTCTTGCTCCAAGTTAGAACTTTCACTCCTGTTTTATCTTTGTCCTTTTCCTTAATGATGTTAAATATAAACTATATTATGGTCACTATCTCCAAAATGTCTACTGCTACTTCGTCCACTTGCCCAACTTCCTTTACTCAGACTAAATCTAGAATTGCACATCTTCTCGCTGTGCTTGTTATGTGCTTGCCACAAAGGTTTTCTTGAATGCAGTTCAAGAATTTTGTGCCCTCCGTGTCCTTCCCATTGTTTGTATCCCAGTTGACATTAGGGTAGTTGTGTCCCCAACAATCACTGCCAGACTGGTTTTTTTCCTACCCTAACCTTAGGTCTATTAATCTTAGGCTCTAAGAACTGGATCCAGGAACTTCTGGTCTGGATGAGTATCTTGATGAGACATATTGAAAATACAAACTTTAGGGTCGATTGAAAAAAGAAATTCAGATAAAAATTGGCCTCTGATCTGAATGTTAAAATTAAATATATAATTCTATAATGATCATAACACTTTGGGACAGATTTCAACATAATGTTGTGGAGAGTGTAGAAAGCTACACTGAACATTAACTTTTCAGAATTTTTAAATGTTTTAATATTATGAAATCTCAACTTTTATGGAATAGACTTTACTTGACAATTCAAGAACTGAATCTGCATGACTGCTGGTATGCAACTTCCATGTATTTCTTTTCAATTGTGAGTTTGTGAAATATTTATACTTATTAAAGTGAGAAGTGTTAGTGCTGGTAGACAGAATACCTTCCATTTCAGGCACTCTGCATTGGTATTAGGCACTCACCACTCAGTTGCAGAGTAAAAACTGTTCTCTTCTGCTGATCAGACATTTTAGTTTTCCAAATCAGATATACTTGTGAATGTGATTGCCAATTTGATGCCAATTTTGTGCTGTGGCCCGATTTCCATTAGGAACAGAACTAGTTTGACCCAATAATTTTCTCCCATTAGCAAGATAGAGGGAATCCTTTTACTCTCCCAGTTTGAAACTAGATTTGCTCTAGATTTTGTCTCAGCAATAACTGTGCCTCCTAACCCAGCCACCAGCATTATGTCTCAATAGCTTTACTTTGTTTCACATGGTTCTCTTTGTGCCTGACCATTTCAGCATTTATTGCCTCACCAAGGCAGTCAGTAGATTATTCATTCCAGGCAACGACCCTTAATCCAATCACCAGGACATGAAATACAACCATTCCATTTGGTAACTTGCCCAAAAGGACACAAAATATGGGGAGTCCTGAATGCAATCTCACATCCTTTCTGATGGAATGATATCTTATTTAGAAGGGTGAAAAGTGGGAGAAAAATAATTCCCATTACACATGTAAAGTCCAGACAATTGGTCACAAAGGAACATTGGTGGGAAATAACAACAGATCTCTCCTGGGACCACATGCCATGCTGAATTTTACCAAGGCAAGAAAACACCTAAAGAAAGGTGTTTTAAAAATAACAAGTTTTGCTACAAAATCACTGTCAACAAAATCCCATTGCAAAATTTTAACAACTAGCAGAGAAAAGTATTTTTTTAATTCTAGAAACAACTGCAGAATTTAATTATTACCAGCACCTTATTATGCATATCATGGAACTTGGTAAAATAAAGCATCCATTAGTATTTACCTGAATAATCCAATAATAAGCACAATATTTACAACTCCTAGCAAAGCTCCTAGGAAAGCTGGAGCAGTGTACATGTTCAACTCAAGGTCAATTAGCTTCCAAGAGACTCCAGTTTGTCCAATGCTTGTCAAAGCAGCCTGCAAAGCTGAACCAGAATAAATTTAGAAAAGCAACAATAACTACCTCTGCGACTATCAACATTCAAAGTAATTAGTGCAATAGTTGTCCTGCTGGTGAACATCAATAAGATATATTAATTCCAAATAGAGCACAATTATTAAAA